>NW_027182444.1:13098730-13408603 GCF_040938575.1 Ambystoma mexicanum
TCTCATGCTATAGGAAGGGTCTCAGGATTGGAATGGGAAGCAGTTGGATATCACATCTCATGCTATAGGAAGGGTCTCAGGTTTGCTATAAGCATTGAGATATCACATCTCATGCTATAGGACGGGTCTCAGGATTGGAATGGAAGGAGTTGGATATCACATCTCATGTTATAGGAAGGATCTCAGGTTTGGTATTAGAAGCATTGAGACATCACATCTCATGCTATAGGAAGGGTCTCAGGGTTGGAATGGGAAGGAGTTGGATATCACATCTCATCCAATAGGAAGGGTCTCAGGTTTGGAATGGGAAGGAATTGGATATCACATCTCATGTTATAGGAAGGATCTCAGGTTTGGTATTAGAAGCATTGAGATATCACATCTCATGCTATAGGAAGGGTCTCAGGATTGGAATGTGAAGGATTTGGATATCACATCTCATGCTAAAGGAAGGGTCTCAGGTTTGGTAGAAGCATTGAGATATCACGTCTCTGCTATCGGAAGGGTCTCAGGATTGGATTGGGAAGGAGTTGGATATCACATCTCATGCCATAGGAAGGGTCTCAGGTTTGGTATAAGCATTGAGATATCACATCTCTGCTATCGGAAGGGTCTCAGGATTGGATTGGGAAGGAGTTGGATATCCCTTCTTATGCTATAGGAAGTGTCTCAGGTTGGAATGGGAAGGAGTTGGATATCACATCTCATGTTATAGGAAGGGTCTCAGGATTGGAATGGGAAGGATTTGAATATCACATCTCTTGCTATAGGAAGGGTCTCAGGATTGGAATGGGTAGGAGTTGGATATTACTTTCTTGCTATAGGAAGGGTCTCATGTTTGGAATGGGAAGGAGTTGGATATCACATATGCTATAGTTAGTGTCTCAGGTTTGGAACGGGAAGGAGTTGGATATCACATCTCATGTTATAGGAAGGGTCTCAGGTTTGGTATAAGCATTGAGATATCACATCTCTGCTATCGGAAGCGGCTCAGGATTGGAATGGGAAGGAGTTGGATATCCCATCTCATGTTATAGGAAGAGTCTCTGGTTTGGTAGAATCATTGAGATATCACATCGCATGCTGTAGGAAGGGTCAAAGGATTGGAATGGGATGGACTTGGATATCACATCTCATGCTATAGGTAGGCTCTCAGGTTTGGTATAAGCATTGAGATATCACATCTCATGCTATAGGAAGGGTCTCAGGATTGGAATGGGAAGGAATTGGATATCACATCTCATGCTATAGGAAGGGTCTCAGATTTGGTATAAGCATTGAGATATCACTTCTCATGCTAAAGGAAGGGTCTCAGGATTGGAATGTGAAGGATTTGGATATCACATCTCATGCTAAAGGAAGGCTCTCAGGTTTGGTAGAAGCATTGAGATATCACGTCGCTGCTATCGGAAGGGTCTCAGGATTGGATTGGGAAGGAGTTGGATATCCCTTCTCATGCTATAGGAAGAGTCTCAGGATTGGAATGGGAAGGATTTGGATATCACATCTCTTGCTATAGGAAGGGTCTCAGGATTGGAATGGGTAGGAGTTGGATATTACTTTCTTGCTATAGGAAGGGTCTCATGTTTGGAATGGGAAGGAGTTGGATATCACATATGCTATAGTTAGTGTCTCAGGTTTGGAACGGGAAGGAGTTGGATATCACATCTCATGTTATAGGAAGGATCTCAGGTTTGGTATTAGAAGCATTGAGACATCACATCTCATGCTATAGGAAGGGTCTCAGGGTTGGAATGGGAAGGAGTTGGATATCACATCTCATCCAATAGGAAGGGTCTCAGGTTTGGAATGGGAAGGAATTGGATATCACATCTCATGTTATAGGAAGGATCTCAGGTTTGGTATTAGAAGCATTGAGATATCACATCTCATGCTATAGGAAGGGTCTCAGGATTGGAATGTGAAGGATTTGGATATCACATCTCATGCTAAAGGAAGGGTCTCAGGTTTGGTAGAAGCATTGAGATATCACGTCTCTGCTATCGGAAGGGTCTCAGGATTGGATTGGGAAGGAGTTGGATATCACATCTCATGCCATAGGAAGGGTCTCAGGTTTGGTATAAGCATTGAGATATCACATCTCTGCTATCGGAAGGGTCTCAGGATTGGATTGGGAAGGAGTTGGATATCCCTTCTTATGCTATAGGAAGTGTCTCAGGTTGGAATGGGAAGGAGTTGGATATCACATCTCATGTTATAGGAAGGGTCTCAGGATTGGAATGGGAAGTATTTGAATATCACATCTCTTGCTATAGGAAGGGTCTCAGGATTGGAATGGGTAGGAGTTGGATATTACTTTCTTGCTATAGGAAGGGTCTCATGTTTGGAATGGGAAGGAGTTGGATATCACATATGCTATAGTTAGTGTCTCAGGTTTGGAACGGGAAGGAGTTGGATATCACATCTCATGTTATAGGAAGGGTCTCAGCTTTTGGTATAAGCATTGAGATATCACATCTCTGCTATCGGAAGCGGCTCAGGATTGGAATGGGAAGGAGTTGGATATCCCATCTCATGTTATAGGAAGAGTCTCTGGTTTGGTAGAATCATTGAGATATCACATCGCATGCTGTAGGAAGGGTCAAAGGATTGGAATGGGATGGACTTGGATATCACATCTCATGCTATAGGTAGGCTCTCAGGTTTGGTATAAGCATTGAGATATCACATCTCATGCTATAGGAAGGGTCTCAGGATTGGAATGGGAAGGAATTGGATATCACATCTCATGCTATAGGAAGGGTCTCAGATTTGGTATAAGCATTGAGATATCACATCTCATGCTAAAGGAAGGGTCTCAGGATTGGAATGTGAAGGATTTGGATATCACATCTCATGCTAAAGGAAGGGTCTCAGGTTTGGTAGAAGCATTGAGATATCACGTCGCTGCTATCGGAAGGGTCTCAGGATTGGATTGGGAAGGAGTTGGATATCCCTTCTCATGCTATAGGAAGAGTCTCAGGATTGGAATGGGAAGGATTTGGATATCACATCTCTTGCTATAGGAAGGGTCTCAGGATTGGAATGGGTAGGAGTTGGATATTACTTTCTTGCTATAGGAAGGGTCTCATGTTTGGAATGGGAAGGAGTTGGATATCACATATGCTATAGTTAGTGTCTCAGGTTTGGAACGGGAAGGAGTTGGATATCACATCTCATGTTATAGGAAGGGTCTCAGGTTTGGTATAAGCATTGAGATATCACATCTCTGCTATCGGAAGCGGCTCAGGATTGGAATGGGAAGGAGTTGGATATCCCATCTCATGTTATAGGAAGAGTCTCTGGTTTGGTAGAATCATTGAGATATCACATCGCATGCTGTAGGAAGGGTCAAAGGATTGGAATGGGATGGACTTGGATATCACATCTCATGCTATAGGTAGGCTCTCAGGTTTGGTATAAGCATTGAGATATCACATCTCATGCTATAGGAAGGGTCTCAGGATTGGAATGGGAAGGAATTGGATATCACATCTCATGCTATAGGAAGGGTCTCCGATTTGGTATAAGCATTGAGATATCACATCTCATGCTAAAGGAAGGGTCTCAGGATTGGAATGGGAAGGAGTTGTATATGACATCTCAGGCCATAGGAAGGTTCTCAGGTTTGGTATAAGCATTGAGATATCACATCTCTGCTATCGGAAAGGTCTCAGGATTGGAATGGGAAGGAGTTGGATATCCCATCTCATGTTATAGGAAGGGTCTCAGGTTTGGTATTAGAAGCATAGAGATATCACATCTCATGCTATAGGAAGGGTCTCAGGATTGGAATGGGAAGGACTTGGATGTCACATCTCATGCTATAGGGAGGGTCTCAAGTTTGATATTAGAAGCATTGAGATAACAAATCTCATGATATCGGAAGGGTCTCAGGATTGGAATGGGAAGGAGTTGGATATCACATCTCATGATAAAGGAAGGGTCTAAGGTTTGGAAGGGGAAGGATTTGGATATCACATCTCATGTTATAGGACGGGTCTCAGGTTTGGTATTAGAAGCATTGAGATATCAAGTCTCATGGTATAAGAAGGGTCTCAGAATTGGAATGGGAAGGAGTTGGATATCACACCTCAAGCTATAGGAAGGGTCTCAGGATTGGAATGGGAAGGAGTTTGATATCACATCTCATGCCATAGTATGGGTCTCAGGTTTGGTAGAAGCATTGGGATATCACATCTCATGCTATCGGAAGGGTATCAGTATTGGATTTGGAAGAAGTTGGATATCCGATCTCATGCTATAGGAAGGGTCTCAGGTTGGAATGGGAAGGAGTTGGATATCACATTTCATGTTATAGGAAGGGTCTCAGGATTGGAATGGGAAGGACTTGGATATCATATCTCATGCTATAGGACGGGTCTCAGGTTTGTTATTAGAATCATTGAGATATCATATTGCATGCTGTAGGAAGGGTCTAAGGATTGGAATGGGAAGGACCTGGATATCACATCTCATGCCATAGTATGGGTCTCAGGTTTGGTAGAAGCATTGGGATATCACATCTCATGCTATCGGAAGGGTATCAGTATTGGATTTGGAAGAAGTTGGATATCCCATCTCATGCTATAGGAAGGGTCTCAGGTTTGGAAAGGGAAGGAGTTGGATATCACATCTCATGTTATAGGATGGATCTCAGGTTTGGTATTAGAAGTATTGAGATATCACATCTCATGTTATCGGAAGGATCTCAGGTTTGGTATTAGAAGTATTGAGATATCACATCTCATGCTATAGGAAGGGTCTCAGGATTGGAATGGGAAGGAGTTGGATATCACATCTCATGCTAAAGGAAGGGTCTCAGGTTTGGTAGAAGCATTGAGATATCACATCTCATGCTATAGGAAGGGTCTCAGGATTGGAATGGGAAGGACTTAGATATCACATATCATGCTATAGGGAGGGTCTCAGTTTTGATATTAGAAGCATTGAGATATCACATCTCATGCTATCGGAAGTGTCTCAGGATTGGAATGGGAAGGAGCTGGATATCACATCTCATGCTAAAGGAAGGGTCTCAGGTTTGGAACGGGAAGGAGTTGGATATCACATCTCATGTTATAGGAAGGGTCTCAGGTTTGGTATAAACATTGAGATATCACATCTCTGCTATCGGAAGTGTCTCAGGATTGGAATGGGAAGGAGTTGGATATCCCATCTCAGGTTATAGGACGGGTCTCAGGTTTGTTATTAGAATCATTGAGATATCATATTGCATGCTGTAGGAAGGGTCTAAGGGTTGGAATGTGAAGGACTTGGATATCACATCTCATGCTATAGATAGGCTCTTAGGTTTGGAAAGGGAAGGAGTTGGATATCACATTTCATGTTAGAGGAAGAATCTCAGGTTTGGTATTAGAAGCATTGAGATATCACATCTCATGCTAGTGGAAGGGTCTCAGGATTGGAATGGGGAGGAGTTGGATATCACATCCCATGCTATAGGAAGGGTCTCAGGTTTGGTATAAGCAATGAGATATCACATCTCATGCTATAGGACGGGTCTCAGGATTGGAATGGAAGGAGTTGGATATCACATCTCATGTTATAGGAAGGATCTCAGGTTTGGTATTAGAAGCATTGAGACATCACATCTCATGCTATAGGAAGGGTCTCAGGGTTGGAATGGGAAGGAGTTGGATATCACATCTCATCCAATAGGAAGGGTCTCAGGTTTGGAATGGGAAGGAATTGGATATCACATCTCATGTTATAGGAAGGATCTCAGGTTTGGTATTAGAAGCATTGAGATATCACATCTCATGCTATAGGAAGGGTCTCAGGATTGGAATGTGAAGGATTTGGATATCACATCTCATGCTAAAGGAAGGGTCTCAGGTTTGGTAGAAGCATTGAGATATCACGTCTCTGCTATCGGAAGGGTCTCAGGATTGGATTGGGAAGGAGTTGGATATCCCTTTTCATGCTATAGGAAGGGTCTCAGGATTTGAATGGCAAGGAGTTGGATATCACATCTCATGCCATAGGAAGGGTCTCAGGTTTGGTATAAGCATTGAGATATCACATCTCTGCTATCGGAAGGGTCTCAGGATTGGATTGGGAAGGAGTTGGATATCCCTTCTCATGCTATAGGAAGTGTCTCAGGTTGGAATGGGAAGGAGTTGGATATCACATCTCATGTTATAGGAAGGGTCTCAGGATTCGAATGGGAAGGAGTTGGATATCACATCTCATGCTATAGGAAGGGTCTCAGGTTTGGTAGAAGCATTGAGATATCACGTCTCTGCTATCGGAAGGGTCTCAATACCAAACCTGAGATCCTTCCGATAACATGAGATGTGATATCTCAATACTTCTAATACCAAACCTGAGATCCATCCTATAACATGAGATGTGATATCCAACTCCTTCCCTTTCCAAACCTAAGAGCCTATCTATAGCATGAGATGTGATATCCAGGTCCTTCCCATTCCAATCCTTAGACCCTTCCTACAGCATGCAATATGATATCTCAATGATTCTAATAACAAACCTGAGACCCGTCCTATTGCATGAGATATGATATCCAAGTACTTCCCATTCCAATCCTGAGACCCTTCCTATAACATGAAATGTGATATCCAACTCATTCCCATTCCAACCTGAGACCCTTCCTATAGCATGAGATGGGATATCCAACTTCTTCCAAATCCAATACTGATACCCTTCCGATAGCATGAGATGTGATATCCCAATGCTTCTACCAAACCTGAGACCCATACTCTGGCATGAGATGTGATATCAAACTCCTTCACATTCCAATCCTGAGACCCTTCGTATAGCTTGAGGTGTGATATCCAACTCCTTCCCATTCCAATTCTGAGACCCTTCTTATACCATGAGACTTGATATCTCAATGCTTCTAATACCAAACCTGAGACCCGTCCTATAACATGAGATGTGATATCTAAATCCTTCCCCTTCCAAACCTTAGACCCTTCCTTTATCATGAGATGTGATATCCAACTCCTTCCCATTCCAATCCTGAGACCCTTCCGATATCATGAGATTTGTTATCTCAATGCTTCTAATATCAAACTTGAGACCCTCCCTATAGCATGAGATGTGACATCCAAGTCCTTCCCATTCCAATCCTGAGACCCTTCCTATAGCATGAGATGTGATATCTCTATGCTTCTAATACCAAACCTGAGACCCTTCCTATAACATGAGATGGGATATCCAACTCCTTCCCATTCCAATCCTGAGACCTTTCCGATAGCAGAGATGTGATATCTCAATGCTTTTACCAAACCTGAGAACCTTCCTATGGCCTGAGATGTCATATACAACTCCTTCCCATTCCAATCCTGAGACCCTTCCTTTAGCATGAGATGTGATATCTCAATGCTTATACCAAATCTGAGACCCTTCCTATAGCATGAGATGTGATATCTCAATGCTTATACCAGACCTGAGAGCCTACCTATAACATGAGATGTGATATCCAAGTCCATCCCATTCCAATCCTTAGACCCTTCCTACAGCATGCGATGTGATATCTCAATGATTCTAATACCAAACCAGAGACTCTTCCTATAACATGAGATGGGATATCCAACTCCTTCCCATTCCAATCCTGAGCCGCTTCCGATAGCAGAGATGTGATATCTCAATGCTTATACCAAACCTGAGACCCTTCCTATAACATGAGATGTGATATCCAACTCCTTCCCGTTCCAAACCTGAGACACTAACTATAGCATATGTGATACCCACCTCCTTCCCATTCCAAACATGAGACCCTTCCTATAGCAAGAAAGTAATATCCAACTCCTACCCATTCCAATCCTGAGACCCTTCCTATAGCAAGAGATGTGATATCCAAATCCTTCCCATTCCAATCCTGAGACCCTTCCTATAACATGAGATGTGATATCCAACTCCTTCCCATTCCAACCTGAGACACTTCCTATAGCATGAGAAGGGATATCCAACTCCTTCCCAATCCAATCCTGAGACCGTTCTGATAGCAGAGATGTGATATCTCAATGCTTATACCAAACCTGAGACCCTTCCTATGGCATGAGATGTGATATCCAACTCCTTGCCATTCAAATCCTGAGACCCTTCCTATAGCATGAGAAGGGATATCCAACTCCTTCCCAATCCAATCCTGAGACCCTTCCGAAAGCAGAGACGTGATATCTCAATGCTTCTACCAAACCTGAGACCCTTCCTTTAGCATGAGATGTGATATCCAAATCCTTCACATTCCAATCCTGAGACCCTTCCTATAGCATGAGATGTGATATCTCAATGCTTCTAATACGAAACCTGAGATCCTTCCTATAACATGAGATGTGATATCCAATTCCTTCCCATTCCAAACCTGAGACCCTTCCTATTGGATGAGATGTGATATCCAACTCCTTCCCATTCCAACCCTGAGACCCTTCCTATAGCATGAGATGTGATGTCTCAATGCTTCTAATACCAAACCTGAGATCCTTCCTATAACATGAGATGTGATATCCAACTCCTTCCATTCCAATCCTGAGACCCGTCCTATAGCATGAGATGTGATATCTCAATGCTTATACCAAACCTGAGACCCTTCCTATAGCATGAGATGTGATATCCAACTGCTTCCCATTCCAATCCTGAGACCCTTCCTATAGCATGAGATGTGATATCTCAATGCTTCTAATACCAAACCTGAGATCCTTCCTCTATTATGAAATGTGATATCCAACTCCTTCCCTTTCCAAACCTAAGAGCCTATCTATAGCATAAGATGTGATATCCAAGTCCTTCACATTCCAACCCTTAGACCCTTCCTACAGCATGCAATATGATATCTCAATGATTCTAATAACAAACCTGAGACCCGTCCTATAACATGAGATGGGATATCCAACTCCTTCCCATTCCAATCCTGAGACACTTCCGATAGCAGAGATGTGATATCTCAATGCTTATACCAAACCTGAGACCCTTCCTATAACATGAGATGTGATATCCAAATCCTTCCCGTTCCAAACCTGAGACCCTTCCTTTAGCATGAGATGTGATATCCAGCTCCTTCCCATTCCAATCCTGAGACACTTCCGATAGCATGAGATGTGATATCTCAATGCTTCTAATATCAAAACTGAGACCCTCCCTATAGCATGATATGTGATATCTAAGTCCTTCCCGTTCCAATCCTGAGACCCTCCCTATAGCATGAGATGTGATATCCAACTCCTTCCCATTCCAATCCTGAGACCCTTCCTATAGCATGAGATATGATATCTCAATACTTCTAATACCAAACGTGAGATCCTTCCGATAACATGAGATGTGATATCCAAATCCTTCCCCTTCCAAACCTGAGACCCTCCCTTTAGCATGAGATGTGATATCCAACTCCTGCCCATTCCATTCCTGAGACCCTTCGGATAGCATGAGATGTGATATCTCAATGCCTCTAATACCAAACCTGAGATCCTACCTCTAACATGAAATGTGATATCCAACTCTTTCCCCTTCCAAACCTGAGAGCCTTCCTATAGCATGAGATGTGATATCCAAGTCCTTCCCATTCCAATCCTGAGACCCTTCCTATAGCTTGAGATGTGATATCCAACTCCTTCCCATTTTAATTCTGAGACCCTTCCTATACTATGAGACTTGATATCTCAATGCTTCTAATACCAAAGGTGAGACCCGTAATATAACATGAGATGTGATATCCAAATCCTTCCCCTTCCAAACCTTAGACCCTTCCTTTATCATGAGATGTGATATCCAACTCCTTCCCATTCCAATCCTGAGACCCTTCCGATATCATGAGATGTGATATCTCAAAGCTTCTAATATCAAACTTGAGACCCTCCCTATAGCATGAGATGTGATATCCAAGTCCTTCCCATTCCAATCCTGAGACCCTTCCTATAGCATGAGATGTGATATCTCAATGCTTCTAATACCAAACTTGAGACCCTTCCTATAACATGAGATGGGAATATCCAACTCCTTCCCATTCCAATCCTGAGACCCTTCCGATAGCAGAGATGTGATATCTCAATGCTTATACCAAACCTGAGATCCTTCCTATAACATGAGATGTGATATCCAACTCCTTCCCATTCCAATCCTGAGACACTTCCTATAGCATGAGATGTGATATCTCACTGCTTATACCAAACCTGAGACCCTTCCCATAGCATGATATGTGATATCCAACTCCTTCCCATTCCAATCCTCAGACCCTTCCTATAGCATGAGATGTGATATCTCAATGCTTCTAATATCAAACTTGAGACCCTACCTATAGCATGAGATGTGATATCCAAGTCCTTCCCATTACAATCCTGAGACACTTCCTATAGCATGGGATGTGATATCCAACTCCTTCCCATTCCAATCCTGAGACCCTTCCTATAGCATGAGATATGATATCTCAATACTTCTAATACCAAACGTGAGATCCTTCCGATAACATGAGATGTGATATCCAAATCCTTCCCCTTCCAAACCTGAGACCCTCCTCCCAGGGAAACTAAAACTACCTCAGCCTCTATCCCGCTGGGAAATGAGTCTGAGGAGAAGGATGCTCCTGTAATCTCTTCTTCCTCGTAGGAGGAGAAGGCCAGATTAGCGGAGTGGACCCCCAAAGGTCTAACCTTACACCGGGGATCCCCCTTCACGTGGTCAGTTGCTCCACAAGCAAAACAAGATCCATTGGGTCTGTTTACATAGGGAGGCTTATTGTAAGACAGTGTGCTGATCAATGGAGTAGATACTCCAGCTCTTAGGGATAGTGGGTGCAGTCGAACTGTAGTGGATTCTACCTTGGTAGACTCAGAGGAAGTTATAGTAGTAAGGTAAGTGCACACCTAATTGGAGAAGGTATTGCGAAGTATTGTTTTAACACCCACAAGGAGTGATCTCTATATTCTTGTGAGGTGCAGAGGAGGAACAGAGGGTCATGGCACAACAACCCTATAGTGAATAAGAACAAAGGAAGAGGACCCAAGGTTTGAGTCCTCCCGTCCCCTGCACACTCTAAGGCTACGCAACAGGGGCGTAGATATTTTAAGGTAAAATTCAAATATTTGTTTTTAGGCTTTCTATAGAAGAATGATTTGTCGAGACTTTTAACTTAAAACATAAGAACAATCGTTTTGGTTTCTTAGGTGTTCAAAAGTGGAGTGAGCACCTATTTATTAATACATAAAACAATGTGTAGTCAAGGCAGGAAAAACAGAACAACATTATAATGTCAACGTAAAGATGATTGATTGAGATTCCACTTTCTATGGCTTGACGCGTTTCGAGGAGATTCCTCTTCTTCAGAAGCCTTTGTGGATCTACTGTCTAGTCATTGTACACATAGAAATAAAGATCAAAAAGAAATCAATTAATCAAACGAAAGTATATGTCTACATAGGCTTCATTGATCAATAAAACAAAGTTTCATAACTACAATCAGATTGAATATATACACATATTGTGGTCTACATTGCACATATTCAGTTTAGTACACCCAGGGTTGCCATATTTTTAGTTGAAAGCAACTCCAAAAAATATCAGTCTAGTGCATTCCCTAGCACCTCTAATGGGAATCTAATACGATAAAGCAGTTCTACAGGTGGTACATGGGGGTTAGCAGACATGATTGCCCAGAGGAGGACAATTTAATTGAGTATGATAGACGCGGGCTACTCACCCAGCGAAGTTGTTTTGACAAGGAAAAGCATTTTCTAAGTAAAGTGCACTAACCTATAGAGGTCTAATGTTGTGGCTGAGAAGCCACCCACAGTGAGAAGTGCGTCAAAAGGTTACATACTAGAGAAACCAAGTTCTCGATGTAAATATTTTCCTGATGCCGGTTGGTGTTCCGACACTCTCAGTGTGACCTGTATGAAATAGTAATCACGTACAGGTCACCGTGTGTGATTCGATGTAACTATACAAGTGTGAAAACCAAAAATGCATTGGTCGGGATATGCCAAAATACCTCTCTGCGGCACGATTCAATGCTGTGGTAGTCTCTGGGACACGTGTAACATCTCAGGGGGAGCAGGTGAGAGTGGATCGGCGGAGTCCTAAAGCCAGCCGTTGTCTGTAGAAAGACAGTGGATTGTAAGTAAGCCTGCAGAACTTGGTAAAACATAGATCGCGTGAGTCGAGTGTGCAGAAAGTTGAAGGAACGCGTACCTATTCCATCGCGATGTTCTATTGAATCGGCAATGCTCTGCTCGTTGTTAACACGATCTCCATGGAAACCAGGGACCGTGTAGAAACAGTCTGGTATTTGGCGGGCTAAATTCAGTGAAGAGACATCAAGGAGGGACTAACCCAATCGTAACAGAATGTGGCGGCCATCTTAGGCAGTCTGGGTAACACTGGTAAGTAAATGTAGTAGCATGTAAACGATTCAGAGTAGCATCATCGAACAACTGAAACAGGAAGATGATGCCAATAGCATGTTTTTGAGAAATCTATGTTTCACCTAAAGTGATCAAATATAGAAATCAGAATAATTTTCTCAAGTGGTTTTTTACGTGATGGTGCTAAGCAATGTGGCATTACTAAGGCATTCGAGTATAGGTGAGTCCCCATGAACATTCATTTCTTTATTACACTTCGCTGAAACATCTGATAAAAAATCTACCAGGTGTCCTCACATTCTTTGTGATTAGCTGAACCATCTGGTTACGAGTACCAGGTGTCCTCACATTCTAAGTTGTACGTAACATACTCAATGTTTAGCCTTAGGGGATACCAATGTAGGTTACATCTTATGCCAAGGATCTCAACTATGTACATACTGTGTAACATAACGTAGATACTCTACTTAAATGGTAGCGTCCCCATAGTTGGTGCTATTTGTGCAACAGATGGCTATTGTTCAATCGGGAGCCATTACGTTACTGATCATCTCATATATCAAATATCAGGTGGGTATTTATTGGATCGTTGCTGACAAACCATGTCCCAAGACTAAGTGAATATGCTGGTGTATACTAGAGGGTGCAGGGTCTACAGGACAGAAATATCTAGACTGTTAAAAAATGTTCAGATAAAGCAGTTAAGGGATGTTTCCTCATTGAGTCCCCTTGGATATTTAGTGTCTAGAAGATATATCCAGAATTTTTCTCTTTGTGACAACAGTCTTGTATAGTTGCCACCTCGCTGTGGTTTGCTAACAACTTCAACGACCTGAAATCTCAATTGGCTGATGTTGTGTTTTGCTTCCATAAAATGTCTGGCTACCGGTGATTTCTGGTTTAGGCACCGGATGGTGGACTTATGCTCTGAAATTCGTTCTTTTAGGGACCTCGTGGTCTGTCCAATGTACAATTTACCACACGGGCATTTCAAAGCATATATGACGCCTGCTGTTAAACAGGTGGCGAAACTTCTGATCTTTATCTTCCTGCCAGTCGATGGATGAGAGATGGTGTTTCCCTTAATTACATTATTGCAATTGGTGCAATTAAGACATGGGAAAGTACCCATTTTTTTAGTCTGTAGGAATGTTTGTTTCTCCTTGTCAGGTCTTTCAGCTTTCACGAGTCTATCCCTAAGGTTACGACCCCTTTTAAAAGCCATCATTGGTGCTCTTGGAAAAAGTTCCTTCAGATGTTCATCACTCTGTAGTAGTGGCCAGTGTTTTCTTATTGACTTACCAATTTGGAAGCTTTGACGTGAATATTTGGAAATATACATCAATGGAGTGGAACTAGTTTTGGGTTGAGGTGCTAGCAGATCTTTCTGTGTTAGATGATTTGATCTGACGTTGGCATCTTGTAAAATGTCATGGGGGTAACCCCGTTTCTCAAAGCGTTCAATCAATTGAGTGCATTCAACGTCGAAGCCCGCTGGATCTGTTATAATCCTTTTAAGTCTCAGTATCTGACTGTAGGGGAGACTTTTTAGCATCGGTTTGGGGTGAAAACTGGTGAAATGTAGGAGATTATTAGCATCTGTAGGTTTATGATAAATGGTGGTCACTATCTTGCCTTCATAGATCTTCAAGCTTACATCCAAAAAGTGGAGGTCTGGTTCCCCCACATCCATTGTGAATTTGATTTTGGAATGTACTGTGTTCATGTAGAGCAGAAAATTATCCAATTCCATTCTTGTGCCGCACCAGATTCCAAATATGTCGTCTATGAATCGTTTCCATACTATGATCTTACTCGACCATATTTGGTTCTCTAGGACATGTTCTGTTTCAAATCTATGCATAAAAGAGTTTGCATAGACCGGTGCCATAGCAGAGCCCATGGATGTGCCGGATATTTGATTGTAAAAGGTATTTTGAAATCTAAAGTAGCTATTATATAGAATGAGTTTCAGTAATTCTATGATGAACTCTGGGTTACCTCGTGTTTGTTCCGAGTTGAGGAGCAACCATTCCACAGCGTTAATACCTTCCTCATGGGGTATGGAAGTATATAGGCTGCATACATCCATGCTGAATATGATGCAGTCACTACTGATAGCTGAAATTTCTGCTAGACAGTTGAGGAAATCTGTAGTATCCTTGAGATAGGTAGGAATTACCTGGATCAGAGGCTGGAGAAGGCGGTCTACATAGATAGCCAGGGGATCGAATATACTCTCCGTCCCTGCAACTATAGGTCTTAGTGGAGGTTTCTGACTGTCCTTATGGATTTTGGGGAGTCCATAAAATACTGGTGTTATGGGATATTTATTGATAAGGAATTGACTGGTTTTAACACTAATCCAATCATTTTCGAGTGCATTATTGATTAGGATCTCGATGTTAGTCTTTAGGCCCTGAAGGGGGTCTCCGTTCAATCTGTTGTACGTTGTCTGGTCGTTGAGTTGTTCAAGACATTGAGCGGTGTAGTAGCTCGTGTCCATAACTATTATGGCTCCGCCCTTGTCTGCAGGTTTGATGGTGATATCTTCATCTTTTGCCAAGGTTTCAATGTGCTCAAGTTGACTATTCTTGATATTAGTCGGAGATGATTTACGGTAGTTAATCTGTTTCAGATCATTGAGTACCTTTTTCTCAAATAAATCAAGTATAGGGTTTTGAATGGGTGGGTCGAACAAGCTCTTAGGTCGTAGCTCTAAATTGTCTTCAGGAGTGTCATCTTGTCCAGGGTCATTTTCAAAAAACATCTTGAGTCTAATCTTTCTCATGAGACGGTGTAGGCACACTTGTTCATCAAACATTGATGTATTGTTCGTGGGTACAAATGACTCAAGACTCAGAGGAAGTTGCCAGAGCTACTCTGATGCCCACTAAGTTGGTTGACGGCCCACTCCGTATGTTCCCAGTAATACCTGTAAATCTTACTTTAAATGGTACAGCAGTCAGGATTCCAGTGAGCATTCAGAGAAACGTCCCGGGAAAGGTCTTGTTAGGTAATGATCTCAGAGCTTTAGGGCTCATAGGAGACACTGCCGAAAGACCCTACACACGGTCTCAAGCACGGGCAGCATTGGCCAAGACCAATACGCCGCCCCAGCCGAAGGGGAAACCCAAGGCGAAAGGAGTCAACAAGTCAAGACGAGGGAAAGAGAATATTCCCCCGAGCTCGCCTACCACTGCGGTGGAGGAAGTTGGTCAATCGCCCGGGCCTGAGGAGGAGGTGGCGATGCCTGAAGTATTTGACCCCAACGACCATCCTGAACTAAAAGACTTGTTAGTTGAAGGAGGTCCTGATAGGGACGAATTCAGTAAAGGCCAACGTGAGTGCCCATCTCTGGAAGGCCTAAGGAGACAGGCCTGCTCCCAGCTTGAGGGTGAACCTCCTGGGACGCATAGGATTTATTGGGAAGGTGGACTCCTGTATAGTGAGCCCACAGAGTCTACAGAAGGAGACCATAGGAGGTTGGTGGTTCCCCTTGCTGTTAGGCCCTTCCTCCTGCAGTTGGCGCATGAAGTGCTCCTTGCTGGTCACCTTGGTATTAAGAGGACCAAGCAAAGGTTATCCATGCACTTCTACTGGCCCAAGATGGGGGTGCAAGTAGAAAGTCACTGCAGGAGTTGTGCCTCCTGCCAGTTATCTGGTAAGGTTGGCTCGACAATCCAAGCTCCGTTGGTACCGCTCCCAGTTGTGGGGGTACCATTTGAAAGGGTAGGGATCGACATCGTTGGTCCCCTTGACCCGCAAACATCCTCGGGCAATAGGTTTATCCTGGTGCTGGTCGACCATGCAACCAGATATCCTGAGGCCATCCCATTGAAAACTGTAACTGCCAAGTCAGTTGCAAAAGCTTTACTTGGCATATTTACTAGGGTTGGCTTCCCTAAAGAAGTTGTGTCAGATCGTGGCAGCAACTTTATGTCGAAGTATATGCAGGCTATGTGGAAAGAATGTGGGGTCACCTACAAGTTCTCTTCTGCATACCACCCCCAGACCAATGGTCTGGTGGAACGTTTCAACAGAACGTTAAAAAGCATGATTGGGGCTCTGGAGAAGCTTCAGAGAAGACAATGGGATCTTCTTTTACCATGCTTACTGTTTGCCTACCGAGAGGTACCACAGGAGGGTGTTGGCTTCAGCCCCTTCAAACTTCTGTTTGGTCATCCTGTACGGGGACCCTTAGCCATAGTCAAAGAGGGATGGGAGATGCCCACTCCCCCTGTTACTACCAACGTAGTTGATTATGTGCTAGGGCTCAGAAAACGGATGGTACTTCTGATGGGCTTGGCTAGTGATAAATTGAAGGCAGTACAAGCGCTGGTGAAACATTGGTACGACCAGAAAGCTTCCCTCATCAACTTTACACCTGGTCAGCAAGTCCTGATCATGAATCCCATAAGGCCTTGAGCTTTACAGGACAAATGGTCAGGCCCTTACACAGTGGTGGAGCCCCTGGGTGAGGTTAACTATTTAGTGGACCTTGGAAGGCCTGGACAGGCTCCAAAAGTGTTTCACGTGAATAGGCTGAAGGCTTTCGTCCCAAGAGTCGAAATCGCAGCACTGTTACTGGCTTCAGATGTTGAGGAAGAGGAGTCTGAACCTCTCCCCGACCTGTTCCAAAGCGGTCCTTCAGATAGCTCCTTTGAGGGTGTCCGAGTGGCCCCTCACCTGACTTCTGATCAGCAGGCTGAGGTGAAAAGTTTGCTTAGGCAGTTTTCCCCCGTTTTCACAGTCGCCTGGTTTGACACCTTGGTGCAAACATAACATAGACACAGGAGACAGTGTACCTACCAAAAGTAGGGGATACAGGATGTCAGACAAAGTACGGTCTTATATTAAGACCGAGGTCAACAAGATGTTAGACCTTGGGGTGATTTAACCCTCTAGTAGTCCTTGGTCCAGCCCTGTGGTTTTCGTTCCAAAGGCAGGCACTTCTGAATTGAGGTTCTGTGTGGATTACAGGGCTCTGAATGCTGTCACCAAGACAGATGCACACCCCTTGCCACGAACAGATGAGCTGGTGGATACTTTGGGTGCCTCCAAGTACCTCAGCACGTTTGACCTCACTGCTGGCTATTGGCAAATAGCTTTAGCAGAACATGCCAAGGAGAAGACAGCGTTTTCTACTCCAGACGGCCTTTACCAATTCCGGGTAATGCCGTTCGGGTTGAAGAATGCACCTGCCACTTTCCAGAGGCTTGTGCATCATGTTTTGAATGGGTTGGACGAATTCTGTCTTGCATATCTGGACGATATAGCAGTTTTCAGTGCCACCTGACCATGTGAAACACCTCGGGATTGTGCTCCAGGCTCTTCAGAAAGCACACTTGACCATAAAGGCTAGTAAATGCCAGATTGGACAAGGCTCAGTGTTTTACCTTGGACATGAAGTAGGTGGAGGGAGGATACAGCCTCTACCCAGTAAAGTACAAGCAGTACAAGACTGGCCTACCCCCACTACACAAACCCAAGTGAGAGCCTTCTTAGGACTCACGGGGTATTACCGCAATTTTGTGGCAGACTATGGCACCATAGCTGCCCCTCTGACTGCCCTCACAACTCTGAAGAAACCCAAGAAGGTAACTTGGACCGACGAGTGTGAGAAGGCCTTCAATGGCTTAAAAGACTCCTTGTGCCAGGCCCCTGTCCTCAGGGCCCCTGATTATCAAAGACCTTTTATCGTGCAGACGGACGCCTCTGACACTGGGATAGGAGCTGTACTATCGCAAGTAGATGAGAAGGGTAAGGAACACCCTATTGGTTTTATTAGTCGCCAGTTTAAGGACAGAGAGCTCAGATGGTCCACGGTAGAGAAAGAATGTTTCTCTGTTGTGTGGACCCTAAGGAAGCTGAGGCCCTACCTCTATGGGACCCACTTCACTGTGCAAACTGACCATAAGCCCTTAAAGTGGCTAATAAACATGAAGGGGGAGAATCCAAAGTTGCTTAGGTGGTCCATAAGTCTACAAGGCTTCGACTTCACTATTGAGCATAGGCCAGGTGTCCAACATAGCAATGCTGATGGGTTGTGGAGAATGTTTAACCGACCTGAACAAGAGACTCATCCAGGGGTGGATTAGTTCCCCCTGTCCATAGTCTGGGAGGGGCGAGTGTTAGGAAAGATTTCGTAATTGTAGGTGATTTTCCTTCCATGTGGCAACCCCTAAACTTTTTGCTGTTGTTTTTCACCTTGTTCTCGACTTTGCCCGAGAAGTGCAGCCTTCTGCCGCACTCCTCTGGGCTTTCGCTCCTTTCTTAAGGGGAAACTGTCATGCCCTTAAGACAGTCAGTACCAGGAAACGCTGGTTTCCGTAGTTTCTTGTATCATGTTGCAGCTTTCGTGCAACATGACACAAGAGGGCACTGTAAGCTAAGTTACTGCTCTCTTGGGTCTCTAGCCTTCTACAGGCCCTAGATACTCTTTCAGGATTGTAACTGATCGGTGCAAGTGATTCACGGACGGGAATGGTGGCAGCGATCGTTTCTTGTGTTTTGAGATCCTTTTGGCGTGCTAAGCGCGTTTCTCGCGCTTAACCCAAAATGTAGGCCTAGATCCCAAAATAGCCAGACCACGAGGCTCCTTTGTCCTGCCCGCTGACCGTCTTGCTCCCTTCACCTTCCCCAGGTCGAGCCGACCTGGGGCCTTCCTTATTTGGGCATGTGCTTTCCCGCGAAACACAGATGCTTTCGCAGGCTTCTACATGTCTTGTGTGTGCCTCCAGGATGTGGGCTGGGATGTCTGGTCCCAATACACATCCTGGGTGCCAGAGAGTCTAGGGTGGTGTGAATGCCTGGGACCACCGTGGTCCGTGATAGGTCCACGAATGGTGTGAGTGTTGATGAGCGGATCTCCCATTGGGTCCCCTCCGTTTTGGCGCGAAGGGAACCGTGGATAAGAGGGGGCTTGAAACACCACTACCATGTCGATCTCCTGAGTTCTCACGAACGAAGGAATACAGGAGCCAAGTATCCTGCAACCATGAGGCTGAACCGAGGAATCGCTGGTGACCCGCTGAAGGACTGCTCCTCTGCACTGCTGTCGCCTTGTGAAACCCTTTTCACCTTTGATCGAACCAGAAGGCCTGTACTGGTACTTCGACCCTTGGAATAGCGGGGACAGCTATTCTCGGCATTTTCACCATCTCCTGCTAGTAAGCCTTCGGAAGCGTCTCTGGGCCATCCAGCAGACTGACCAGCCTACACAGGAGTCTTGCTCTGTAACCGCCGCCAGGTTGTGTAGTATATCGAGTCCTTGTCA
The DNA here is from genome assembly GCF_040938575.1 of Ambystoma mexicanum. Classification (NCBI taxonomy): domain Eukaryota; kingdom Metazoa; phylum Chordata; class Amphibia; order Caudata; family Ambystomatidae; genus Ambystoma; species Ambystoma mexicanum. Next base: position 13,118,351 of record NW_027182444.1, read on the forward strand.
CTCTCACATGATTCGTACACTTGGCGTTCCCAGGTCTGAAGTGAGTAGTGTTATTGCATCCTGTAGGAAGGGTCTAAGGATTGGAATGGGAAGGACTTGGATATCACATCTCATGCTATGGATAGGCTCTCAGGTTTGGAAAGGGAAGGAGTTGGATATCACATTTCATGTTAGAGGAAGGATCTCAGGTTTGGTATTAGAGGCATTGAGATATCACATCTCATGCTATAGGAAGGGTCTCAGGATTGGAATGGGAAGGAGTTGGATATCACATCTCATGCTAAAGGAAGGGTCTCAGGTTTAGTATAAGCATTGAGATATCACATCTCATGCTATAGGAAGGGTCTCAGGATTGGAATGGAAGGAGTTGGATTTCACATCTCATGTTATAGGAAGGATCTCAGGTTTGGTATTAGAAGCATTGAGACATCACATCTCATGCTATAGGAAGGGTCTCAGGATTGGAATGGGAAGGAGTTGGATATCACATCTCATGCTATAGGAAGTGTCTCAGGTTTGGTATAAGCATTGAGATATGACATCTCATGCTATAGGAAGGGTCTCAGGATTGGAATGGGAAGGAGTTGTATATGACATCTCATGCCGTAGGAAGGGTCTCAGGTTTGGTATAAGCATTGAGATATCACATCTCTGCTATCGGAAGGGTCTCAGGATTGCAATGGGAAGGAGTTGGATATCCCATCTCATGTTATAGGAAGAGTCTCAGGTTTGGTATTAGAAGCATTGAGATATCACATCTCATGCTATAGGAAGTGTCTCAAGATTGGAATGGGAAGGACTTGGATATCACATCTCATGCTATAGGGAGGGTCTCAAGTTTGATATTAGAAGCATTGAGATATCACATCTCATGCTATAGGAAGGGTCTCAGGATTGGAATGGGAAGGAGTTGGATATCACATCTCATGCTATAGGAAGGGTCTCAGGTTTGGTATAAGCAGTGAGATATCACATCTCATGCTATAGGAAGTGTCTCAGGATTGGAATGGGAAGGAGTTGGATATCACATCTCATGTTATAGGAAGGATCTCAGGTTTGGTATAAGCATTGAGATATCACATGTTTGCTATCGGAAGGGTCTCAGGATTGGAATGGGAAGGAGTTGGATATTCCCATCTCATGTTATAGGAAGGGTCTCAGGTTTGGTATTAGAAGCATTGAGACATCACATCTCATGCTATAGGAAGGGTCTCAGGATTGGAATGGGAAGGACTTGGATATCACATCTCATGCTATAGGGAGGGTCTCGAGTTTGATATTAGAAGCATTGAGATATCACATCTCATGATATCGGAAGGGTCTCAGGATTGGAATGGGAAGGAGTTGGATATCACATCTCATGATAAAGGAAGGGTCTAAGGTTTGGAAGGGGAAGGATTTGGATATCACATCTCATGTTATAGGACGGGTCTCAGGTTTGGTATTAGAAGCATTGAGATATCAAGTCTCATGGTATAGGAAGGGTCTCAGAATTGGAATGGGAAGGAGTTGGATATCACATCTCAAGCTATAGGAAGGGTCTCAGGATTGGAATGGGAAGGAGTTTGATATCACATCTCATGCCATAGTATGGGTCTCAGGTTTGGTATAAGCATTGGGATATCAAATCTCATGCTATCGGAAGGGTATCAGGATTGGAATTCCAAGGAGTTGGATATCCCATCTCATGCTATAGGAAGGGTCTCAGGTTGGAATGGGAAGGAGTTGGATATCACATCTCATGCTAAAGGGAGGGTCTCAGGTTTGGAAGGGGAAGGATTTGGATATCACATCTCATGTTATAGGAAGGATCTCAGGTTTGGTATAAGAAGCATTGAGATATCACATCTCATGCTATCGGAAGAATCTCAGATTTGGTATTAGAGGCATTGAGATATCACATCTCATGCTATCATAAGGGTCTCAGGATTGGAATGGGAAGGAGTTGGATATCACATCTCATGCTATAGGAAGGGTCTCAGGTTTGGAACGGGAAGGAGTTGGATATCACATCTCATGTTATAGGAAGAGTCTGAGGTTTGGTATAAGCATTGAGATATCAAATCTCTGCAAACGGAAGTGTCTCAGGATTGGGATGGGAAGGAGTTGGATATCACATCTCATGCTATAGGAAGGGTCTCAGGTTTGGAACGGGAAGGAGTTGGATATCCCATCTCATGTTATAGGACTGGTCTCAGGTTTGGTATTAGAAGCATTGAGATATCACATCTCTGCTATCGGAAGTGTCTCAGGATTGGAATGGGAAGGAGTTGGATATCATATCTCATGTTATAGGACGGGTCTCAGGTTTGTTATTAGAATCATTGAGATATCATATTGCATGCTGTAGGAAGGGTCTAAGGATTGGAATGGAAGGACTTGGATATCACATCTCATGCTATAGGTAGGCTCTCAGGTTTGGAAAGGGAAGGAGTTGGATATCACATTTAATGTTAGAGGAAGGATCTCAGGTTTGATATTAGAGCCATTGGATATCACATCTCATGCTATAGGAAGGGTCTCAGGATTGGAATGGGAAGGAGTTGGATATCACATCTCATGCTATAGGAAGGGTTTTAGGTTTGGTATAAGCATTGAGATATCACATCTCATGCTATAGGAAGGGTCTCAGGATTGGAATGGGAAGGATCTGTATATGACATCTCATGCCATAGGAAGGGTCTCAGGTTTGGTATTAGAAGCATTGAGATATCACATCTCATGCTATAGGAAGTGTCTCAGGATTGGAATGGGAAGGACTTGGATATCACATCTCATGCTATAGGAAGGGTCTCAGGTTTGGTATAAGCAGTGAGATATCACATCTCATGCTATAGGAAGTGTCTCAGGATTGGAATGGGAAGGAGTTGGATATCACATCCCATGTTATAGGAAGGATCTCAGGTTTGGTATAAGCATTGAGATATCACATGTTTGCTATCGGAAGGGTCTCAGGATTATAATGGGAAGGAGTTGGATATTCCCATCTCATGTTATAGGAAGGGTCTCAGGTTTGGTATTAGAAGCATTGAGACATCACATCTCATGCTGTAGGAAGGGTCTCAGGATTGGAATGGGAAGGACTTGGATATCACATCTCATGCTATAGGGAGGGTCTCGAGTTTGATATTAGAAGCATTGAGATATCACATCTCATGATATCGGAAGGATCTCAGGATTGGAATGGGAAGGAGTTGGATATCACATCTCATGATAAAGGAAGGGTCTAAGGTTTGGAAGGGGAAGGATTTGGATATCACATCTCATGTTATAGGACAGGTCTCAGGTTTGGTATTAGAAGCATTGAGATATCAAGTCTCATGGTATAGGAAGGGTCTCAGAATTGGAATGGGAAGGAGTTGGATATCACATCTCGTTATAGGAAGGGTCTCAGGATTGGAATGGGAAGGAATTGGATATCATATCTCATGTTATAGGACCGGTCCCAGGTCTGGTATTAGAAGCATTGAGATATCACATCTCATGCTATAGGAGGAGTCTCAGGATTGGAATGGGAAGGAGTTGGATATCACGTTTCATGTTATACGAAGGGTCTCAGGATTGGAATGGGAAGGAGTTGAATATCACATCTCATGCTAAAGGAAGGGTATCAGGTTTGATAGAAGCATTGAGATATCACATCTCATGCTATAGGAAGGAACTCAGGATTGGAATGGGGAGGAGTTGGATATCACATCTAATGCCATAGGAAGGGTCATCAGGTTTGGTATAAGCATTGAGATATCACATCTCTGCTATCGGAAGGGTCTCAGGATAGGAATGGGGAGGACTTAGAATTCACATCTCATACTATAGGGAGGGTCTCAGTTTTGATATTAGAAGCATTGAGCTATCACATCTCATGCTATCGGAAGGGTCTCAGGATTGGAATCAGATGGAGTTGGATATCACATCTCAAGCTATCTCAGGATTGGAATGGGAAGGAGTTTGATATTTCATCTCAAGCTATAGGAAGGGTCTCAGGTTTGGAAAGGGAAGGATTTGGATTTCACATCTCATGTTATAGGATGGTTCTCATGTTTGGTTTTAGAAGCATTGAGATATCACATCTCATGCTATCGGAAGGGTCTCAGGTTTGGAATGGGAAGGAGTTGGATATCACATCTCTGCTATCTGAAGGGTCTCAGGATTGGAATGGGAAGGAGTTGGATATCCCATCTCGTAATAGGAAGGGTCTCAGGTTTGGTATTAGAAGCAATGAGATATCACATCTCATGCTATAGGAAGGGTCTAAGGTTTGGAAGGGGACGGATTTGGGTATCACATCTCATGTTATAGGACCGGTCTCAGGTTTGGTATTTGAAGCATTGAGATATCAAGTCTCATGGTATAGGACGGGTCTCAGAATTGGAATGGGAAGGAGTTGGATATCACATCTCATGTTATAGGAAGGGTCTCAGGATTGGAATGGGAAGGACTTGGATATCACATCTCATTCTATACGAAGGCTCTCAGGGTTGGAAGGGGAAGGAGTTGGATATCACATTTCATGTTAGAGGTAGGATCTCAGGTTTGGTTTTAGAGGCATTGAGATATCACATCTCATGCCATCAGAAGGGTCTCAGGATTGGAATGGGAAGGAGTTGGATATCAAATCTCATGCTAAAGGGATGGTCTAAGGTTTGGAAGGGGAGGGATTTGGACATCATATCTCATGTTATTGGAAGGATCTCAGGTTTGGTATTAGAAGCATTGAGATATCACATCTCATGCTATCGGAAGGGTCTTAGGTTTGGTATAAGCATTGAGATATCACATCTCTGCTATCGGAAGGGTCTCAGGATTGGAATGGGAAGGATTTGGACATCACAATTCATGTTATAGGAAGGGTCTCAGGTTTGGTATTAGAAGCATTGAGATATCACATCTCATGCTATAGGAAGGGTCTCAGGATTGGAATGGGAAGGACTTGGATATCACATCTCATGTTATAGGAAGGGTCTCAGGTTTGGTATTAGAAGCATTGAGATATCACATCTCATGCTATAGGAAGGGTCTCAGGATTGGAATGGGAAGGACTTGGATATCACATCTCATGCTATAGGAAGGGTCTCAGGAATGGAATGGAAAGGACTTGGATATCACATCTCATGATAAAGGAAGGGTCTAAGGTTTGGAAGGGGAAGGATTTGGATATAACATCTCATGTTATTGGACCGGTCTCAGGTTTGGTATTAGAAGCATTGAGATATCAAGTCTCATGGTATAGGACGGGAGTTTGATATCACATCTCATGCCATGGTATGGGTGTCAGGTTTTGTAGAAGCATTGGGATATCACATCTCATGCTATCGGAAGGGTATCAGGATTGGATTTGGAAGGAGTTGGATATCCCATCTCATGCTATAGGAAGGGTCTCAGGTTGGAATAGAAGGAGTTGGATATCACATCTCATGTTATAGGAAGGGTCTCAGGATTGGAATGGGAAGGACTTGGATATCACATCTTGTTAGGAAAGATTTCGTAATTGTAGGGAATTTTCCTTCCATGTAGCAACCCCTAAACTTTTTGCTATTGTTTTTAACCTTGTTCTTGACTTTGCCAGAGAAGTACAGCCTTCTGCCGCACTTCTCTGGGCTTTCGCTCCTTTTCTTACGGGGAAACTGACATGCCTTTAAGACATTCAGTACCGGGGAACGCTGTTTCCCGTAGTTTCGTTTATCATGTTGCGGCTTTAGTGCAACATGACACAAGAGGGCACTGTAAGCTAAGTTACAGCTCTCTTGGGTCTCTAGCCTTCTACGGGCCCTAGATACTCTTTTAGGATGGTATTTGATCGGTGCAAGTCATTCAGGGACTGGAATGGTGGCAGCGATCGTTTTGTTTATTTTGAGCTCCTTTTGGCGTTCTGAGCACGTTTTTCGCACTGAACCCAAAATGGTGGCCTGGCTCCCAAAATGGCCAGTCCACAAGGCTCCTTTGTCCTGTCCACTGACCGTCTTGCTCCCTTCACCTTCCCCAGGTCGGGCGACCCGGGGCCTTCCTTATTTGGGCATGTACTTTCCCGCGAAACGTGGTTGCTTTCGCGGGCTTCTACATGTCGTTTGTGTGCCTCCAGGGTGTGGGCTGGGATGTCTGGTCCCAATACACATCCTGGGTGCCAGAGAGTCTGGGGTGGTGTGAATGCCTGGGACCACCGTGGTCCGTGATTGGTCCACGTATGGTATGTGTGTTGATGTGCGGATCTCCCATTGGCTCCCCTCCGTTTTGGCGCGAAGGGAACCGTGGATAAGAGGGAGCTGGAAACACCACTACCATGTCGATCTCCTGAGTTCTCACGAACGAAGGAATACAGGAGCCAAGTATCCTGCAACCAAGAGGCTGGACCGAGGAATCGCTGGTGACCCGCTGAAGGAATCCTCCTTTGCACTGCTGTCGTCCTGTGAAACCCTTTCCTCCTTGGATCGAACCAGAAGTGTCTGTACTGGTGCTTCGACCTTTGGAATAGCAGGAACAGCTATTCCCGGCGACTTCATCACCCCCTCCAAGTAAGCCTTCGGAAGTGTCTCTGGGCCATCCAGTTGACTGACCAGCTTACAAGGGAGTCCTGCTCTGTAACTGCCGCCAGGTTGTGTTGTATTTCGAGTCCTTGTCACTCTCCCACGCTTCGTACACTTGGCGTTCCCAAGTCTGAAGGGAGGAGTGTACATTTGGCTTGAATACACACGGCCGCTCCGTTGTCCTGCTGCGGCAACAAACTGTGCTGGTTTCGTCGATTGGGACGTCTTTTTGCTCTACACGACTTCGAGGCGTTCCCTGCTCTTCTGAACCTGCCAGCTGCTGAAACTAACGTGGAGAAGCCTGGGTCTGCTTGCTTCGGGGACCGGTGAGTAGTTTAGCTAGGATCTGGTCGCCCTCCTGCAGTATCCCATTGCTTTCCCTGCTGTGTAAAAACAGCACCCTTTTGGCCGTACTCGCGCTCTGCTTCTGCCCGCTGTGGAGGCTGCGCTTGAGTTGCGGAACCTGTTCTCCTTCTGCTGTGCACTAACCCGAACTGCCTGACTTCCTCCGAAGAGCTTCCCCTTTTGCCCTTTGGCACCGGCGTGGCAGGTACTTTGAGCACAAGGCTCCACTCTTCGCAGGGCTCGGACTTCCATCTAGTTAGGTGCCTCTGAAGGCGAACTGAGTCTAAAGCGTTATCGCACTGCCTGTTTTCCTTTCCTTTCAGGTGGACTACATATTTCGTGCTTTAAACGCTTGCGACTGTGTATTTGTATATATATTGTGTTGATATGGTATGTGTTGGTTTAATATTGTGATATTGTGATTTTCTCGCTACGGTCATTATTTTAAAGGCCTTAAAATAAATGTGTATCTATTTTTGATATAACAACTGTTTGGAGTAGTTTGTAAGCGCTCTTGCTTTGTGTGCTCATTGCGGGCTTTCAGTCACCCTCACCCCTCTTGAGACCTAGTCTTGACCGCCGCGATCGCTACCTTGATTGGTCTGGCTCGTCCAGAGGTTACCCTGTTCCAAGTAATTAGGTTGGCCTTCTGAACTTCTGCGCCACCAGGACAGAGTTCAGAAATCCGTCTTAACACATCTCATGCTGTAGGAAGGGTCTCAGGTTTGGAAAAGGAAGGAGTTGGATATCACATTTCATGTTAGAGGTAGGATCTCAGGTTTGGTATTAGAGGCATTGAGATATCACATCTCATGCTATCAGAAGGGTATCAGGATTGGAATGGGAAGGAGTTGGATATCACATCTCATGCTAAAGGGAGGGTCTCAGGTTTGGAATGGGAAGGATTTGGATATCACATCTCATGTTATAGGAAGGACCTTAGGTTTGGTATTAGAAGCATTGAGATATCACATCTCATGCTATAGGAAGGGTCTCGGGATTGGAATGGGAAGGAGTTGGATATCACATCTCATGTTATAGGAAGGATCTCAGGTTTGGTATTAGAAACATTGAGATATAACATCTCATGCTATAGGAAGGGTCTCAGGATTGGAATGGGAAGGAGTTGGATATCACATCTCATGCTATGGGAAGGGTCTCAGGTTTGGTATTAGAAGCATTGTGATATCACATCTCATGCTATAGGAAGGGTTTCAGGTTTGGTAGAAGCATTGAGATATCACATCTCATGCTATAGGAAGAGTCTCAGGTTTGGGAAGGGAAGGATTTGGATTTCACATCTCATGTTATAGGATGGATCTCATGTTTGGTTTTTGAAGCATTGAGATATCACATCTCATGCTATCGGAAGGGTCTCAGGTTTGGAATGGGAAGGAGTTGGATATCACATCTCATGTTATAGGAAGGGTCTCAGGATTGGAATGGGAAGGAGTTGGATATTACATCTCTTGTTATAGGGAGGGTCTCAGGATTTGAATGGTAAGGAGTTGGATATCACATCTCATGCTATAGGAAGGGTCTCAGGCTGGAATGGGAAGGAGTTGGATATCACATCTCATGTTATATACAGGAAGGGTCTCAGGATTGGAATGGGAAGGATTTGGATATCACATCTCTTGCTATAGGAAGGGTCTCAGGTTTTTTATTAGAAACATTGAGATATCACATCTCATGCTATAGGAAGGGTTTTAGGATTGGAATGGGAAGTATTTGGATATCACATCTCATGCTAAAGGAAGGGTCTCAGGTCTGGAATGGGAAGGAATTGGATATCACATCTCATGTTATAGGAAGGGTCTCAGGTTTTTTATTAGAAACATTGAGATATCACATCTCATGTTATAGGACGGTTCCCAGGTTTGGTATTAGAAGCATTGAGATATCACATCTCATGGTATAGGAAGGGTCTCAGGGTTGGAATGGGAAGGAGTTGGATATCACATCTCATCCAATAGGAAGGGTCTCAGGTTTGGAATGGGAAGGAATTGGATATCACATCTCATGTTATAGGAAGGATCTCAGGTTTGGTATTAGAAGCATTGAGATATCACATCTCATGCTATAGGAAGGGTCTCAGGATTGGAATGTGAAGGATTTGGATATCACATCTCATGCTAAAGGAAGGGTCTCAGGTTTGGTAGAAGCATTGAGATATCACATCTCATGCTATAGGAAGGGTCTCAGGATTTGAATGGCAAGGAGTTGGATATCACATCTCATGCCATAGGAAGGGTCTCAGGTTTGGTATAAGCATTGAGATATCACATCTCTGCTATCGGAAGGTTCTCAGGATTGGATTGGGAAGGAGTTGGATATCCCTTCTCATGCTATAGGAAGTGTCTCAGGTTGGAATGGGAAGGAGTTGAATATCATATCTCATGTTATAGGAAGGGTCTCAGGATTGGAATGGGAAGGATTTGGATATCACATCTCTTGCTATAGGAAGGGTCTCAGGATTGGAATGGGAAGGATTTGGATATTTCCCATTCCAATCCTGAGACCCTTCCTATAACATGAGATGTGATATCCAACTCCTTCCCATTCCAACCTGAGACACTTCCTATAGCATGAGAAGGTATATCCAACTCCTTCCCAATCCAATCCTGAGACCCTTCCGATAGCAGAGATGTGATATCTCAATGCTTATACCAAACCTGAGACCCTTCCTATGGCATGAGATGTGATATCCAACTCCTTGCCATTCAAATCCTGAGACCCTTCCTATAGCATGAAAAGGGATATCCAACTCCTTCCCAATCCAATCCTGAGACCCTTCCGATAGCAGAGACGTGAAATCTCAATGCTTCTACCAAACCTGAGACCCTTCCTTTAGCATGAGATGTGATATCCAAATCCTTCACATTCCAATCCTGGGACCCTTCCTATAGCATGAGATTTGATATCTCAATGCTTCTAATACCAAACGTGAGATCCTTCCTATAACATGAGATGTGATATCCAAATCCTCCCCTTCCAAACCTGAGACCCTCCCTTTAGCATGAAATGTGATATCCAACTCCTTCCTATTCCAATCCTGAGACTCTTCTGATAGCATGAGATGTGATATCTCAATGCTTCTAATACCAAACCTGAGATCCTTCCGATAGCATGAGATGTGATATCTCAATGCTTCTAATACCAAACCTGAGATCCTTCCTATAACATGAGATGTGATATCCAAATCCTTCCCCTTCCAAACCTGAGACCCTCCCTTTAGCATGAGATGTGATATCTAACTCCTTCCCATTCCATTCCTGAGACCCTTCTGATAGCATGAGATGTGATATCTCAATGCCTCTAATACCAAACCTGAGATCCTACCTCTAACATGAAATGAGATATCCAACTCTTTCCCCTTCCAAACCTGAGAGCCTTCCTATGGCATGAGATGTGATATCCAAGTCCTTCCCATTTCAATACTGAGACCCTTCCTATAGCTTGAGATGTGATATCCAACTCCTTCCCATTCCAATTCTGAGACCCTTCCTATAGCATGAGATGTGATATCTCAATGCTTATACCAAACCTGAGAGCCTACCTATAACATGAGATGTGATATCCAAGTCCATCCCATTCCAATCCTTAGACCCTTCCTACAGCATGCGATGTGATATCTCAATGATTTTAATACCAAACCAGAGACTCTTCCTATAACATGAGATGGGATATCCAACTCCTTCCCATTCCAATTCTGAGACCCTTCCTATACTATGAGACTTGATATCTCAATGCTTCTAATACCAAACCTGAGACCCGTAATATAACATGAGATGTGATATCCAAATCCTTCCCCTTCCAAACCTTAGACCCTTCCTTTATCATGAGATGTGATATCCAACTCATTCCCATTCCAATCCTGAGACCCTTCCAATATCATGAGATGTGATATCTCAAAGCTTCTAATATCAAACTTGAGACCCTCCCTATAGCATGAGATGTGATATCCAAGTCCTTCCCATTCCAATCCTGAGACCCTTCCTATAGCATGAGATCTGATATCTCAATGCTTCTAATACCAAACCTGAGACCCTTCCTATAACATGAGATGGGAATATCCAACTCCTTCCCATTCCAATCTTGAGACCCTTCCGATAGCAGAGATGTGATATCTCAATGCTTATACCAAACCTGAGATCTTTCCTATAACATGAGATGTGATATCCAACTCCTTCCCATTCCAATCCTGAGACACTTCCTATAGCATGAGATGTGATATCTCACTGCTTATACCAAACCTGAGACCCTTCCCATAGCAGGAGATGTGATATCCAACTCATTCCCATTCCAATCCTCAGACCCTTCCTATAGCATGAGATGTGATATCTCAATGCTTCTAATGTCAAACTTGAGACCCTACCTATAGCATGAGATGTGATATCCAAGTCCTTCCCATTCCAATCCTGAGACACTTCCTATAGCATGAGATGTGATATCTCAATGCTTCTAATACCAAACCTGAGACTCTTCCTATAACATGAGATGGGATATCCAACTCCTTCCCATTCCAATCCTGAGACCCTTTTGATAGCAGAGATGTGATATCTCAATGTTTATACCAAACCTGAGACCCTTCCTACGGCATGAGATGTCATATTCAACTCCTTCCCATTCCAATCCTGAGACCCTTCCTATAGCATGAGATTTGATATCCAACTCCTTCCCATTCCAATCCTGAGACCCTTCCTATAGCATGAGATGTGATGTCTCAATGCTTCTAATACCAAACCTGAGATCCTTCCTATAACATGATATGTGATATCCAACTCCTTCCATTCCAATCCTGAGACCCTTCCTATAGCATGAGATGTGATATCTCAATGCTTATACCAAACCTGAGACCCTTCCTATAGCATGAGATGTGATATCCAACTCCTTCCCATTCCAATCATGAGACCCTTCCTATAGCATGAGATGTGATATCTCAATGCTTCTAATACCAAACCTGAGATCCTTCCTCTAACATGAAATGTGAGATCCAACTCCTTCCCTTTCCAAACCTAAGAGCCTATCTATAGCATGAGATGTGATATCCAAGTCCTTCACATTCCAACCCTTAGACCCTTCCTACAGCATGCAATATGATATCTCAATGATTCTAATAACAAACCTGAGACCCGTCCTATAACATGAGATGGGATATCCAACTCCTTCCCATTCCAATCCTGAGACACTTCCGATAGCAGAGATGTGATATCTCAATGTTTATACCAAACCTGAGACCCTTCCTATAACATGAGATGTGATATCCAACTCCTTCCCGTTCCAAACCTGAGACCCTTCCTTTAGCATGAGATGTGATATCCAGCTCCATCCCATTCCAATCCTGAGACACTTCCGATAGCATGAGATGTGATATCTCAATGCTTCTAATATCAAAACTGAGACCCTCCCTATAGCATGATATGTGATATCTAAGTCCTTCCCATTCCAATCCTGAGACCCTTCCTATAGCATGAGATGTGATATCTCAATGCTTCTACCAAACCTGAGACCCTTCCTTTAGCATGAGATGTAATATCCAACTCCTTCCCATTCCAATCCTGAGACCCTTCCTATAGCATGAGATGTGATATCTCAATACTTCTAATACCAAACCTGAGATCCATCCTATAACATGAGATGTGATATCCAACTCCTTCCCTTTCCAAACCTGAGAGCCGTTCTATAGCATGAGATGTGATATCCAGGTCCTTCCCATTCCAATCCTTAGACCCTTCCTACAGCATGCAATATGATATCTCAATGATTCTAATAACAAACCTGAGACCCGTCCTATAGCATGAGATATGATATCCAAGTCCTTCCCATTCCAATCCTGAGACCCTTCCTATAACATGAAATGTGATATCCAACTCCTTCCCATTCCAACCTGAGACCATTCCTATAGCATGAGATGGGATATCCAACTTCTTCCAAATCCAATACTGATACCCTTCCGATAGCATGAGATGTGATATCCCAATGCTTCTACCAAACCTGAGACCCATACTATGGCATGAGATGTGATATCAAACTCCTTCCCATTCCAATCCTGAGACCCTTCCTATAGCTTGAGGTGTGATATCCAACTCCTTCCCATTCCAATTCTGAGACCCTTCTTATACCATGAGACTTGATATCTCAATGCTTCTAATATTAAACCTGAGACCCGTCCTATAACATGAGATGTGATATCCAAATCCTTCCCCTTCCAAACCTTAGACCCTTCCTTTATCATGAGATGTGATATCCAACTCCTTCCCATTCCAATCCTGAGACCCTTCCGATATCATGAGATTTGTTATCTCAATGCTTCTAATATCAAACTTGAGACCCTCCCTATAGTATGAGATGTGACATCCAAGTCCTTCCCATTCCAATCCTGAGACCCTTCCTATAGCATGAGATGTGATATTTCTGATATCCAACTCCTTCCCCTTCCAAACCTGAGAGCCTTCCTATAACATGAGATGTGGCATCCAAGTCCTCCCCATTCCAATCCTGAGACCCTTCCTATAGCATGAGATGTGATATCTCAATGCTTCTAATACCAAACCTGAGACCCTTCCTATAACATGATTTGGGATATCCAACTCCTTCCCATTCCAATCCTGAGACCCTTCCGATAGCAGAGATGTGATATCTCAATGCTTATACCAAACCTGAGACCCTTCCTATGGCCTGAGATGTCATATGCAACTCCTTCCCATTCCAATCCTGAGACCCTTCCTATAGCATTAGATGTGATATCTCAATGCTTATACCAAATCTGAGACCCTTCCTATAGCATGAGATGTGATATCCAACTTCTTCCCATTCCAATCCTGAGACCCTTCCTATAGCATGAGATGTGATGTCTCAATTCTTCTAATACCAAACCTGAGATCCTTCCTATAACATGAGATGTGATATCCAACTCCTTCCCATTCCAATCCTGAGACCCTTATGATAGCATGAGATGTGATATCTCAATGCCTCTAATACCAAACCTGAGATACTTCTGATAGCATGAGATGTGATATCTCAATGCTTCTAATACCAAACCTGAGATCCTTCCTATAACATGAGATGTGATTTCCAAATCCTTCCACTTCCAAACCTGAGACCCTCCCTTTAGCATGAGATGTGATATCCAACTCCTTCCCATTCCAATCCTGAGACCCTTCTGATAGCATGAGATGTGATATTTCAATGCCTCTAATACCAAACCTGAGATCCTACCTCTAAAATGAAATGTGATATCCATCTCCTTCCCTTTCCAAACCTGAGACCCTGCCTATAGCATGAGATGTGATATCCAAGTCCTTCCCATTCCAATCCTGAGACCCTTCCTATAGCATGTGATGTGATATCTCAATGCTTATACCAAACCTGAGACCCTTCCTATGGCATGAGATGTCATATACAACTCCTTCCCATTCCAATCCTGAGACCCTTCCTATAGCATGAGATGTGATATCTCAATGCTTATACCAAACCTGAGACCCTTCCTATAGCATGAGATGTGATGTCCAACTTCTTCCCATTCCAATCCTGAGACCCTTCCTATAACATGAGATGTGATGTCTCAATGCTTCTAATACCAAACCTGAGACCCTTCCTATAACATGAGATGGGATATCCAACTCCTTCCCATTCCAATCCTGAGACCCTTCCGATAGCAGAGATGTGATATCTCAATGCTTATACCAAATCTGAGACCCTTCCTATAGCATGAGATGTGATATCCAACTCCTTCCCATTCCAATCCTGACACCCTTCCTATAGCATGAGATGTGATGTCTCAATGCTTCTAATACCAAACCTGAGATCCTTCCTATAACATGAGATGTGATATCCAACTCCTTCCCATTCCAATCCTGAGACCCTTATGATAGCATGAGATGTGATATCTCAATGCCTCTAATACCAAACCTGAGATACTTCCGATAGCATGAGATGTGATATCTCAATGCTTCTAATACCAAACCTGAGATCCTTCCTATAACATGAGATGTGATATCCAACTCCTTCCCATTCCAATCCTGAGACCCTTATGATAGCATGAGATGTGATATCTCAATGCCTCTAACACCAAACCTGAGATACTTCTGATAGCATGAGATGTGATATTTCAATGCTTCTAATACCAAACCTGAGATCCTTCCTATAACATGAGATGTGATTTCCAAATCCTTCCACTTCCAAACCTGAGACCCTCCCTTTAGCATGAGATGTGATATCCAACTCCTTCCCATTCCAATCCTGAGACCCTTCTGATAGCATGAGATGTGATATTTCAATGCCTCTAATATCAAACCTGAGATCCTACCTCTAACATGAAATGTGATATCCATCTCCTTCCCTTTCCAAACCTGAGACCCTGCCTATAGCATGAAATGTGATATCCAAGTCCTTCCCATTCCAATCCTGAGACCCTTCCTATAGCATGAGATGTGATATCCAACTCCTTCCCATTCCAATCCTGAGACCCTTCCTATAGCATGAGATGTGAGGTCTCAATGCTTCTAATACCAAACCTGAGATCCTTCCTATAACATGAGATGTGATATCCAACTCCTTCCCATTCCAATCCTGAGTCCCTTATGATAGCATGAGATGTGATATCTCAATGCCTCTAATACCAAACCTGAGATACTTCCGATAGCATGAGATGTGATATCTCAATGCTTCTAATACCAAACCTGAGATCCTTCCTATAACATGAGATGTGATTTCCAAATCCTTCCCCTTCCAAACCTAAGACCCTCCCTTTAGCATGAGATGTGATATCCAACTCCTTCCCATTCCAATCCTGAGACCCATCTGATAGCATGAGATGTGATATTTCAATGCTTCTAATACCAAACCTGAGATCCTACCTCTAACATGAAATGTGATATCCATCTCCTTCCCTTTCCAAACCTGAGACCCTGCCTATAGCATGAGATGTGATATCCAAGTCCTTTCCATTCCAATCCTGAGACCCTTCCTATAGCATGTGATGTGATATCACAATGCTTATACCAAACCTGAGACCCTTCCTATGGCATGAGATGTCATATACAACTCCTTCCCATTCCAATCCTGAGACCCTTCCTATAGCATGAGATGTGATATCTCAATGCTTATACCAAACCTGAGACCCTTCCTATAGCATGAGATGTGATATCCAACTTCTTCCCATTCCAATCCTGAGACCCTTCCTATAACATGAGATGTGATGTCGCAATGCTTCTAATACCAAACCTGAGATCTTTCCTATAACATGAGATGTGATATCCAACTCCTTCCCATTCCAATCCTGAGACCCTTCCTATAGCATGAGATGTGATATCACAATGCTTATACCAAACCTGAGACCGTTCCTATAGCTTGAGATGTGATATCCAACTCCTTCCCATTCCAATCCTGAGACCCTTCCTATAGCATGAGATGTGATATCTCAAGGCCTCTAATACCAAACCTGAGATCGTTCCTCTAACATGAAATGTGATATCCGACTCCTTCCCCTTCCAAACCTGAGAGCCTTCCTATAACATGAGATGTGACATCCAAGTCCTCCCTATTCCAATCCTGAGACCCTTCCTATAGCATGAGATGTGATATCTCAATGCTTCTAATACCAAACCTGAGACCCTTCCTATAACATGATTTGGGATATCCAACTCCTTCCCATTCCAATCCTGAGACCCTTCCGATAGCAGAGATGTGATATCTCAATGCTTATACCAAACCTGAGACCCTTCCTATGGCCTGAGATGTCATATGCAACTCTTTCCCATTCCAATCCTGAGACCCTTCCTATAGCATGAGATATGATATCTCAATACTTCTAATACCAAACGTGAGATCCTTCCGAAAACATGAGATGTGATATCCAAATCCTTCCCCTTCCAAACCTGAGACCCTCCCTTTAGCATGAGATGTGATATCCAACTCCTTCCCATTCCAATCCTGAGACCCTTCTGATAGCATGAGATGTGATATTTCAATGCCTCTAATACCAAACCTGAGATCCTACCTCTAACATAAAATGTGATATCCATCTCCTTCCCTTTCCAAACCTGAGACCCTGCCTATAGCATGAGATGTGATATCCAAGTCCTTCCCATTCCAATCCTGAGACCCTTCCTATAGCATGTGATGTGATATCTCAATGATTCTAATAACAAACCTGAGACCCGTCCTATAACATGAGATGGGATATCCAACTCCTTCCCATTGCAATCCTGAGACACTTCCGATAACAGAGATGTGATATCTCAATGCTTATACCAAACCTGAGACCCTTCCTATAACATGAGATGTGATATCCAACTCCTTCCCGGTCCAAACCTGAGACCCTTCCTATAGCATATGTGATATCCAACTCCTTCCCATTCCAAACATGAGACCCTTCCTATAGCAAGAGTGTAATATCCAACTCCTTCCCATTCCAATCCTGAGACCATTTCTATAGCATGAGATGTGATATCTCAATGCTTCTAATACCAAACCTGAGATCCTTCCTATGAACATGAGATGTGATATCCAATTCCTCCCCATTCCAAACCTGAGAACCTTCCTACAGCATGCGATGTTGTAAGGGGATTCAATTCAACACTACAGCTAAGTCAGCGCCTAGTCTATAATACTGAATGAAAACCCTTATTGATATATCTTTAGGTCCAGTTCATGCGTTCTGGATAGATTGAAGTCTCTAGTTTGGCTTTCTGGAGGTTGATGGAGGTAAGTATGGATTTTTCCGGCAGAGCGTCCCGCTGCAGATGGATTTGGAAGGTCCCTATCTGTCCTGTCTGTCTGCTTTTATGTGTTTAGAATGTGGGTGTGTTCTAGCATCACTGACCCTACCTCTCTCTCAGCTTCTAATTGGTCAAACTTCCATTTATCATTTGATTGGGGAATGAACTGTGAGTCAGAGTGATGTCATTTTACAGCCTGCAGAAAGTCCATATTTGCAGAGGTACATATTGTTTTAAAATCATATGCACCCATCATGCATTACAGGAGGTATACCCTGTTCAAACTCTGCTCTTCCTGGGAGCTTGCATTCAGAACTGGCACATATTTCACTTTTTAACTGATTTTTCAATTTCTGACATTGACCCAACTTTACATACATGTGTGCAGGGAGTAGGGACATTAACTGATGAAGTTTCAGATTTTTAACATGCATACATTTAGAGTAATATCCACTTTTCCGCTGACACTCCCCTGAACATGCCACCGGGTCGAAAAACCTCTTAAAATGTGGGCAGAAAAATCACAAGAATTATGGTATCATTTATAAAATTTTCACATGTCCGCTCTATGAGTTATTCATCTTTTTAAAGTTATGTTCTGGCTCCAAAGGGGTGTGGTTTCCCAGGTCACATGGTATAGAAACCAGTCTTTCCAGTTTCTGCCAAGCCAGCTTGCTCTCACAGGCAGTGCTCCTCCCAGCTCCTGCCAAGAGGAAGCTACATTTTACGACTGCGGTAATAAAAACCTTTGCCTGAGTGAAGAGGGCTTTGTTCACTCTCCTGCAGAGCACCGGTAATTCAATTATCAGATAGATGGCATATCCTTAGCTTGGGCAGCAAAAGGAAGGTTGGCCTGGGAACACAGTGGTGACTCAAGTTTCACTGCTGATGGGGGTAGTTGCCAGGCAGAATCAAGTTCCTTAAGCCAGACTTTCAGCTACTGTCATGTTATTTGTTGCTTTTTAAATTAACTTGCAATTTTACACATGCAGCTAGAATGCTGATTCTAAGTGCAAAACTATGACATTTAAACAGTTACAAAGGCATGTGACACCAAACATAGCTCACTCATTTAATCTAAACATTTTCGATTTTAGTGTCTTTAAATCCAGTGCAACTTAAACTGCTGACTCCATAGCAGTTTTGTTATAAGCATTGTTTTGGGCTCTTCATTTCCCAGATTTTGTAGGCACACAACACTCCATTCTACCAAATGTCTGCTGGTGTCCAGTGAGTTTTTAGATGTGTTGCAATGTTTAAAATAGACAGTTTGAGCCTGCCTTCAGAGAAACACAGGGTGGTTTTAAACTGCCGGCTTTTGGATAGTGGTGAGTACTGGTACTGCACCCATTTTTGGGATTTAAGAAAATGAATTCCCAACAATTCTAGGTTGCATTTGGCAATCAGCATTGCCATTCCCAATGGTTTCAGACTACTGTGTGGGTAGTCCAATGGTGGTTTTAGGCAGTTTCCTTCTGTGCCCATAACATCGGCAAAAATGAGTGGCAGCCTATTCTTCCTGCATTTCCCTGTGCATTTTCTGGGAAGCTCTGGCCATCATGATGTTTTCATGTCAGTACTGCACAGTTTTGAGGTAGGGCTCGGATGCATGGGTAAATACATCCCACAAGCCCCCCTCTTGCGATGGCCATTCGGTTTCACTGATGGGACTCGCAAGATCTGGGATGTTTCCTCATCTTCTTCCAATAGATGGCACAGTTCAGCATCTTTTCCTCCATCCGGTCGGATCGATCGGTTCTCCTCGCCGGTCCTGATGGGAATATTGGGCGGTACCCCGAGCCCATTGCGTCTCTGCTCCCGGTCTCCGTATCACCCTCCGTGGCCCGTCTTCAGGTTTTCTTTCTCCTAGGACGACAAAGGAAAAGCGGCAATATCTACTCATAGACGATTTTTTTTTTTTTTTTTTTTTTTTCCACCACTGTTGAGATAGTGGGGCAGCATATGCATTTCATCATCACGAAACATTACATTCTTATTTTGAAAAAAAAACAGTATAACTAAGAGACAGTTTCATGCAAATCACAATATTTTAGAGACTAGATGTGGTATGTTTTATGATTGGAACTGAATTAGTCTGAGACAGTACCCGCTAGGATTCCAGAGGATTCCTCCAGTTGTTGCAGAGTGTGCCTGGGATGGCAACATTTCAACTGGTTTATGTGGACCCACTTGTCTTCCCCCTCTGCCGAACCGCCTTTGGGGATGCGGATCTTGTAGGCCACAGGGGAGATCTTGTCGATGATCTCAAAGGGTCCCTTCCATGTAGGCAAAAATTTGCGCTGCTTGGCCTGGTTCCTTTGGAAGTTGTATAGATAGACCCGGTCTCCCACCTGATATTCCTTCCTGGAAGTTTTCAGGTCATAATGGGTCTTCATGCTATCAGCCGATCTTT
Source organism: Ambystoma mexicanum (assembly GCF_040938575.1). Classification (NCBI taxonomy): domain Eukaryota; kingdom Metazoa; phylum Chordata; class Amphibia; order Caudata; family Ambystomatidae; genus Ambystoma; species Ambystoma mexicanum. The sequence goes on from NW_027182444.1 coordinate 13,138,354, forward strand.
CTAGATTCCGCTGAGCGTAAGCAAAAGCATGTTGGAGGTGTTTCCTTAAATTCTCCACATACTCATGAGTAGTGGAGGCATTTATCAGTCTCTGCTCTTGGGTCCTATAGAGCAAATGATGGGGAAGCACCATCTTGCGTCCAGTCATCAACTCAAATGGTGACATTTTGGTTGCAGATGAAGGGGTAGATCTGATAGCCATTAGGACCAGAGGTAATCGGATATCCCAACTTGGCCCAGAATCTGCCACAAACTTCTTTAATATGCTCACAATTGTCCGGTTATATCTCTCTACTGCCCCAGAAGAAGCTGGTCTATAAGCAATATGCAGCTTTCTCTTGACCCCCAGTATCTCCCACATCTTTGTCATTACTTCACTGGTGAAGTGGCTACCTCTGTCTGACTCAATCCTTTGAGGTAGACCAAAACGGGAAAAGATGTGGTTAATCATCAAGGCAGCTGCAGTTTCTGCCTTGCAGTTTGGGGCTGGGAGACATTCCACCCACTTGGTAAACAAGCATGTCACAGTCAACATGTACTTATTCCCCCTAGCCGAGCGAATCACAGGGCCTACAAAGTCGATTTGTAAATCTGACCATGGCAGTGTCATTCCCCTCTTTTGTAAAGGTGCCCGGTGCGTGAGGGATGATGGCTGAAATTGTGCACACACAAGACACCCCTTCAAGTATTGGTCGAGGTCCTGGCCCATGTGTGGCCAGTATGCAACCTCTCTTAAGATTTCCAATGTTGTGTGAAACCCCCTATGACCGGCGGTGGCCGCATCATGGGCGTGACTTAACATCAGGCTTCGGAATGAGGTAGGAACCACCCACTGATCGTGGCCAGCTTTGGATTTCCTTACCAACAAACCGTCTTGGATCCGGAACATTTTTGGACATTTCATCAACACTCTTAGGTCCTCTTTCCCAATGTAATCGGTATCCGTCAGGGGAAAGTTCTCAGGGTCTTCAAGGTGCTGGTAAAATTTACCAATAATTGGATCCCCCTTCTGAGCAGTAATCAAATCAGCATCAGGGGTCTCCTTACTCCATTGTGCAATTGAGAGGTCGTTGTGAGCATTTGTCTGGGACCTAGTGATAGCAGCGACCTGGATTTCCCCCAACAGGGACTCAATCTCAATTAGATCCCCTTGGATGGCCCCGGTTTTGGCCAGCTGATCAGCTAAGTCATTTCCAGTTTTGTCTGGTCCCTCTACTTTGGAATGACCCTTGATCTTTTTCCAATAGATGGTCATCTCATTCGAGGTGACCAGATCATCAATGTTTTGGATCAACTTCCCATGTTTCAAGGGTTTGTTGTTAGCACATAACATGCCTCTGGTTTTCCAATTAACCAGGTGCTCCACGAACCCGTTCCGTACATAATCCGAATCTGTGATTATGACCAGTTCGTGGAGTTGATGTTGGACAGCAGTGAGGATGGCCTGATGCACAGCCATCAATTCTGCCACCTGACTACTTCGGGGACCAATTTTGTATCCAGCGGAGGGTTCTGGGGACTCATTCACCCATGCATTCCCTACGCCAGCCACCAGTTCTTTCTCCCCGTCGTTGTCAACATGGTAAGAGCATCCATCCACATAGACAGTGGGCATTCCCTCACACTTGTCTTCTTCAAAGACTTTGTGGGGGGAATTAAGGTATGCCTCCATGTTGTCCTTTATTTTTAGACTTTCGTCCTCGAGACAGTTTTCTCTGGCACAATCATGCAAGTCAGCCAGACCTTGCGCGAGGGGACTCTTCTTGTTTTGGCCATATCGGACCTCCACAGGAAAGCCTTGCATTGACAGAATCCAGGAAGTAATTCGGGAATTACTCACATTTCCGGCCCGGATTCTGTCACTTTGGAGATATTGCAGAGGCTGGTGTGGAGTCTCCACTATGATGTGTTCCCCCTGGATAAACGGGCGGTAATTCTTCAATGCCCACACCGTTGCCAGGAGTGCCTTCTCACAATCGTTGAATTTTTCCTCCACAGAGGATAAAGTTTTGCTCGCATAGGAGATTACTTTATTGACCTTGTCATGCTTTTGATATAATACTGCCGTCAAGCACGTATTAGAGAACCCCGTCTCCAGGAAGAACTCCTTGTTTCTGACAGGGTAAGCTAGGCAAGGTGCTTGTGAGAGGCTTCTTTTGAGTTGTTTTACTGCCTCGGCTTGTTCTGGACCCCATTCCCACTTGACCCCCCCCTTCAGGAGATGAATCAGGGGTCTGGTGATCTCTGCGTAGCCCTCAATGAACTTTCTGCTGTAATTAGTCAGTCCAAGGAGGCTCCTTAGTTCCCGCAGAGTTGTGGGGTCTTTCAGTTTCTGAAGTGCTTCTACTTTCTTTTCCTGGGGACAGAGACCCTGAGGAGTAATCTCATGCCCCAAGAAATTAACACGGGTTCTACACCACTGTGCTTTCTGAAAGGAAAGTTTTGCTCCGGCGGCCCTCAACTGTGTCAGAACATAACGGGTCTCTGCTATGTGTTCCTCCACAGATAAACTTTTGATGAGGACATCATCTACATAAGCCAGGTTACCCCTCGTACCCAGGTCGGGCATGGCCTTATGTAGGAAAATATTGAACTCATTACCGGAGTTAAGGTACCCGAAGGGAGTCCGGGTCCATGTGTATTGCTGGCCCCCAAAGGTAAAAGCCAGTTTGTATTGGTCCTCCCTACTGACAGGCACGGTCCAGTATCCATTGGTCAGGTCTATTGCAGTGAATACCTGTGACCCCTGAATCTGGGCCAGCCCTTGGTCAATGTAGGGAAGAGGCCATCGGGAAGTATGGACCCGTTTGTTGAGCTCCCTGAGGTCGGCGCAGAGTCTCCACTGGCCGTTTGGCTTCAATATTCCCAGCACCGGATTATTGAAGGTGCTGTGGACGGGACGGATTATTCCCCGGGACTCAAGGTTCTTAATTATTTCGGTAAGGGACTCCATTGATGCGAGAGGCAAGCGATATTACTTCACAAACACAGGAGTCATGCCAGGGTCCGTGGGGATTGTTGTTGTGTGGATGTCAGTGCGACCACAGTCATATGAGTCTACCGCAAAGAGATCTTGGAAATCCAAGAAAACTTGTTTCAACTTTTGCTTTTGTTCCAGCGTCACACAGGCATCAGCTAGGTTGACTCTCTCTTCCACCATCTGCCTGAAGCCTGGAAAGACTTCTGGTTTGGCTATCTCCGCGGCCTCCTCCAGCTGGGTGGAGAAGTCCCTGGTCAGAGTGCTGATTTGGACCGGAGGCTTCAGGTGGGAAAGGCAGCCTTCATGAACCTGGAAAATCACCTCATCCCTCCTGAAGTCACACGTCACATCTTCCTTACCATAAGGGCAGGGAGTGTACACCAGGAAGTTCCCCCCATGCCGGGTGAAAATCCTGTCTGGTGTTGTATTGTCCTCACTGTCACTGTCAACACAGTCCTTGGGGATTGGTCCTAACAGTTCATTTACAAGATCAATGGAGAAATGTCGGTCATCAACCGCCATTCCAATAATGGTGCCTGCGGCTAGAGTAATACTCTTTAAGTCGCTGTTATCCACCTCTATTAGAATGGTGTCATGTTCTATGTTGACTAATGGAGTTGGGTTTACCCCCAACCCTTGCTGTTGGAGAGAAGCATTTAGATGTATGTAAGCATCAGGGTTTTTCAACTCTTGTCCCCTTTTAACTTTCACTTCCAGGGAGAATTGTCGGGTCCTTTCTGGGATGGTGACTTCCTCTTTGATCTGAATTTCAACTGCATAAGGTAGCAATTGAGCTGACCTAAATGCTTTTTCTGGATCATCAAAGCCCATGGGATTATCCGCTAATCGGGACCAAGCTTTGAAGTTTATTAGGTCCAAACTAATGGCAAAGCGATTGAGAATGTCACTGCCTAAGTAAAAGGCGGCAGTGACGCCTCGCACGACCCAACAATTATGGACTATGCTCTTGTTGCCAATGGAGATTTTGAGCATACACCTGCTTGGCAGGAGATGTTTTGAATTGGGTGCTTCCAGGTCCATTTCCCATTTGTCTATCAGTTTGAAGGTGGGAATGGCTGGATCTTTTGGAAGTTGGCGAAACATGGCTTCGCTGATGAAGCTCTTACCGTTGTTCACACACACTCGAGCGAGAACAGAGTCCTTCCCATCATTTAACTGAACAGGGATGAACAACTGCTCTCCAATTTGCTGAATATCAGCCAGGCTTTGAGCTGATTTCACATCTTTCTGGACTATAGGAGTGAAAGTTTCAGATTGTGGATTGGTATAGAATTTCAAAGTGTTTCCTTCCAGCGTGGAATACCACCTTAAACTGGAAGGAAGGTTGATTTTCAGAAATAGAGAGGACCCCCCATCACCAGTCTGTTGTCCTACTGCTATTACTGTCACGTCTGGAATTTGGCTATTCTGGAAGTGAAATTCTACTTGGTCAGATTTTTGTTCAACCATGTGGCATGTGCCGTTTAAACTAACATGGTTGACACTCTGTTTTAATTTTATTGGTCGGCTAGTCTGGGTCCAGAGGACCTTGTTTACGCAATCTATTAGGGGTGACAACCTTCTCAGGAGGTCATTCCCTAGTAAACAAGGGGTGCCCTCTGGGGTCACAACTATGACCGGGTGTTTCAACTTGTGTCGCCCAATATTAATGTCCAAGTCTGCAGTCCCCTCGACAGGAATTTCCTTCCCGTCAAAGTTCTGGAGTTGCCCAGGAAGAGAGGTGAGAGGAATTTGGTAATTCTCTCCCCTTCCTGCATTCAGTTCGTCAAAGGCCCTTCTGGACAGAAGGGTAGCTTGAGATCCAGTGTCCACCAGTGCCGAGATTGTACCCTGCCCCTGTACTTGTACCGGGGCATAATATCTTCCCTCCTTCTCCTCAAGGGGGCACAGATAATGTACATTTTTGGACAACTGGTGGGCTAACTTTCTGGTTTTGGACATCGATAGCGAAGAGATTTGGGCAGAATTCTGTGGAGAGTCTTGGGAATCTGAAAGAAAAAGTTGGCAACTGGAGATCAGAGCCATTGTGGGTTCCCCTGGTTCCGGTTCTGGGCTGCCCCCCCCCTTTTTGGAGGCAGTCCCCAGGATGGGTTTGAACCAGGGGATTTTCTTGCTGTTGGTTCTGGGATGAGATGGTGGGCGGCGGTAGCTCAGTCTCCACATCTCCCCAGTCTGGATTTGCATCCCTAGGGACCCATTTTTCTTTGGGAGGAGTTCCCCCCTCTCTGAAGGAGAAGATCCTTTTCCCAGGATCCTCTGAGGATCCCTCTCCCTCAAATTGGAAGATCTGTACCTCCTCCTCAAACTGAGTCTGTTTGGGTCTTTTGTTTCTCCTACCCCCCCTCTGCTCCTTAGGAGGCAGACTTTCAGGGGCAAGAGATTTCGTTTCCGGTTCCTGGGTTTCCAGGGGCTGTTTACAAGTGAGGAAGGAAGCTTCCTCCAAGGCTTTACACCCCCCTTCCCTTTGTGCCTCCTCCCTGGGAACCGGTGAGTTATCGGGGTGCTGCCCCCGTCATTGTTCTGGAGCACCAGGTCCAGAGTTGGGTGCGTTCTGCGCCGGCACGCCCATCTGAGGGTTCTGCTGAGCCCTCAGTATGTGACCCAGGTCCCGCGCCATGTTTTGAACCTGGCGCTCTAACTGGGAAACCCGCTCAGGCTGATACGGGGCCCTGTTTTCTCCCCTGGGCTGATCCCGGGAAGGGTAGCTGTCCCTCCTCTGGTAATACCCCGGGTTGGGAAGATTTGGGTACCCCTCCACCCTTGGCCTCCCCTCTCCCGGATTCAGTGGTCTGGGCTCAGGGAATTGGGGAAAGAAGGATGGATGGTTTTGGGGCTGAAAGTCGGGTGGATATCTGGGGAAAAAGTTCTGCCCAGGGTTTGGTAAATTTCTGCCCTCCTGTGGGAAGTTTGGAGGGAAGTTCCCTGGGTTAGGTGCTTGGCTGGATCCCCCCCCTTGGGCTGGAGGAGTCCACACATAACCCAGGATGGGTCGATTTCCCTTGTAACGGGGACTTACATAATCAGGAGAGCGAGGGACCCCATTTGTGGGGCTGCCTCCTTGGCTCCCTGTCTGTGACTGACCCGAGGACCTCCTGGGCCTAGCATTATTAGGTGCAGGCAGGTTTTTAGGCCCCCCCATCTCCAAATCCAAAACGGGGGTAACCTTTACCTCTGCCACCTTGGCAGCAGCAGGGGTGCTGTTGGCTTTGGGGTTTTTCTGGGCATTACTTTTGCTATCTACCGGTTTCTGCACCTCATAGATCCGGGTAGCCTGTTCAATGACCCAGTCTAAAGATCTTTTCTCGTGAAAATCCCTCACGAGCTGGGTCATGATATATTTGGGCAAGGCATGAAAAAATGTATTAACGAATTCTCGACTGTCTGTGCGCACCCTTCTTGTGGTCTGTGCAAAAGCACGCTTTAACTCCTGCACAAATTCTTGTGGGGCCTGATCCTCCCCACATTGCAAATTGTAGGCTGCCTTGCGAGCCTCTTGAGGATTTCTGTGAACAGAAAAATGTTTCAGGATGGCCGCCTTATAGGTGGACCATCTTAAATGATTTTGGTCCTCCAGCCCCGCAAAGAAACTGGAGTATTCCGGGGAGAAGGTCCACTTTACATATTGAATACAGCTTTGGCTGTCCTTCAAATGAAAAGTCTCCATCATTTGTTCAAACAACTCTAAGTGCTCCCAAACAGAATACTTAGCGTTCTTATGGTAAGGCGTAATGACGCTCCTGATCGCCTTAATCTGCTTTAAGGGGTCCTTAAGCAAGGCCCTTTTTGCCTTATTGGCCTTTTTGGTTCGGGTAACCCTTGTCCATTCATCCTCGGACTCAGAGGCACTGCTCCCAGAGGTTCCCGTCTGATCTTCCAGGTTTTCCCGGATTCTGCGAGCCTGGGAATGGCTGGCAGAATGTGGGGACCTGGTCTCCTGTGTCCTGCGCAGTTCAGAGGAGTCTTCAGATTCCTCCTTGCTGCCAGGATTTGATGGGTACCCCCTCCACTGACCTAACTGGGCAGAGGTTTTCAGGATGCCCTTAATGGGCCTACTCTCCTGGGGTTCCCCACTGAACTGTACTGTACTTGGGTGCCCATACCCCGATGCCCACCCCTCCATTCCTGAGTGGTACTGGCCTATGAGCCCCATACTTTTAGCTGGATAGTAATCTGCCATCCCTGTGGCCCTGTGCTCATGTGCGCCAGGGGACATGGGGGTGGCAGAGTCCAGGGACTGAGAGGTATGAGGGCCTCTGGTACTAGGGCTCCTGAGGTTATGCTCCGGAGTTTCCATTTCCCAGCGAACCTCATCTCTATCCGCCCCTGCTCCCTGTTGCAATGCAAGAGCCTGCATTTGTGCCTTCAGGTCCTCAGTTAAGGCCTTACTAGACTCTATCAGTCTCTCCTGCATCGCTACCTGTTGTTGGAGCCTATCATTGTGTTGACAGAGGGCCTCATTTTCCCTCTGTGCTTCCTGGTTGGTCCTGGAGAACTGGGCCAGTCTTTGCTGCAGGAGGTTTACCTCCTGGGCAATGTCCCTATTGGCCTGCTCCTTTCTTGCTAGAGCATCTTCCACCCTTCTGGTGAGCTCTACCAAGTTCTGGTTTTCTTTTTGGAGATCACCCAGCCCCTGGAGGGCCAGGTGATTTTCTTCAATTTCCTTTTTTAAGTGGCAGACTTCCTGGCCTATGGCGTCTCTTTCCTGACTAAGAGCCTGCATCTGCGCCGCCAGGTCGTCCCTTTGCCTTTGGAAGGCGCCGGCTTTCTGGCGCTCCTGATCAAACTCTGCCTGGGTATCTAGGTCTTTCAAAATTAGTTTGTTGCTCTCCTCTTTCTCTCTGTCTAGTTGGATTTGCAGGGTGGCTACCTGCTCTGTGCATGCCCTGTTGAAATTGATCTGTTGCTCCAGCTTTTTCTGGTTCTGCAGTAAGGAGTCCAAACTGTCTTGGTGCTCCTTCTGCAGGGCCAGAAATCGGGTATCCTGGTCTGTCTTTTCCTGTTGTAGGATGCCCATATCCTCTTTTATTTTAATGATATATTGCCTACTATTATTTTCTGCCTCCTGGCTCCTCTGCAGCCTCTGCTCAGAAGAGTCCAGATCAGATTGGGCCTTCTGTAATGCCATCTGTTGCCTGTTTGCCAGATTTTGGCTTTCAGCACATCTATCCTGCATGTCTCCCATATATAGGTACAGGTATGCTGCTATCCTGGCAATCTTATTGTGTTCCTCTTTGGCTTTAGGAGCCATATATAGTTCACTCAGGGCCACATGTAAGGGACCCTGATCTCTATATATATCTGACCCTGTTTCAGTGACCTGTTGTGTGATGGCCTGCAACCACACATCCTGGCCCTGTTCGGTCCATTCACCTCTCACAAATAGCTTATGCAAGAGGTGCTCTCTGGCTATTTTCATGTCTACTAAGGTTGTCATTCTAGAGATTGGTCTCTGTCCTGACTTACAGAAGTTTGTATTTTATTTTTGCAGAACAGAACTTTTCTTGGAGTGTCCCTTTTGAGGAATGCTTCACAGCGTAATGCAGCGTGGTGATCCGACCGGATGTATGTATCCCGTCAGTTAGCACACTGTATTAAACTGCACAAGTGGTAAATCTAACCCAACGTCTCGGCTCGAGCCCCCAATTTGTAAGGGGATTCAATTCAACACTACAGCTAAGTCAGCGCCTAGTCTATAATACTGAATGAAAACCCTTATTGATATGTCTTTAGGTCCAGTTCATGCGTTCTGGATAGATTGAAGTCTCTAGTTTGGCTTTCTGGAGGTTGATGGAGGTAAGTATGGATTTTTCCGGCAGAGCGTCCCGCTGCAGATGGATTTGGAAGGTCCCTATCTGTCCTGTCTGTCTGCTTTTATGTGTTTAGAATGTGGGTGTGTTCTAGCATCACTGACCCTACCTCTCTCTCAGCTTCTAATTGGTCAAACTTCCATTTATCATTTGATTGGGGAATGAACTGTGAGTCAGAGTGATGTCATTTTACAGCCTGCAGAAAGTCCATATTTGCAGAGGTACATATTGTTTTAAAATCATATGCACCCATCATGCATTACAGGAGGTATACCCTGTTCAAACTCTGCTCTTCCTGGGAGCTTGCATTCAGAACTGGCACATATTTCACTTTTTAACTGATTTTTCAATTTCTGACATTGACCCAACTTTACATACATGTGTGCAGGGAGTAGGGACATTAACTGATGAAGTTTCAGATTTTTAACATGCATACATTTAGAGTAATATCCACTTTTCCGCTGACACCCCCCTGAACATGCCACCGGGTCGAAAAACCTCTTACAATGTGGGCAGAAAAATCACAAGAATTATGGTATCATTTATAAAATTTTCACATGTCCGCTCTATGAGTTATTCATCTTTTTAAAGTTATGTTCTGGCTCCAAAGGGGTGTGGTTTCCCAGGTCACATGGTATAGAAACCAGTCTTTCCAGTTTCTGCCAAGCCAGCTTGCTCTCACAGGCAGTGCTCCTCCCAGCTCCTGCCAAGAGGAAGCTACATTTTACGACTGCGGTAATAAAAACCTTTGCCTGAGTGAAGAGGGCTTTGTTCACTCTCCTGCAGAGCACCGGTAATTCAATTATCAGATAGATGGCATATCCTTAGCTTGGGCAGCAAAAGGAAGGTTGGCCTGGGAACACAGTGGTGACTCAAGTTTCACTGCTGATGGGGGTAGTTGCCAGGCAGAATCAAGTTCCTTAAGCCAGACTTTCAGCTACTGTCATGTTATTTGTTGCTTTTTAAATTAACTTGCAATTTTACACATGCAGCTAGAATGCTGATTCTAAGTGCAAAACTATGACATTTAAACAGTTACAAAGGCATGTGACACCAAACATAGCTCACTCATTTAATCTAAACATTTTCGATTTTAGTGTCTTTAAATCCAGTGCAACTTAAACTGCTGACTCCATAGCAGTTTTGTTATAAGCATTGTTTTGGGCTCTTCATTTCCCAGATTTTGTAGGCACACAACACTCCATTCTACCAAACGTCTGCTGGTGTCCAGTGAGTTTTTAGATGTGTTGCAATGTTTAAAATAGACAGTTTGAGCCTGCCTTCAGAGAAACACAGGGTGGTTTTAAACTGCCGGCTTTTGGATAGTGGTGAGTACTGGTACTAGACCCATTTTTGGGATTTAAGAAAATGAATTCCCAACAATTCTAGGTTGCATTTGGCAATCAGCATTGCCATTCCCAATGGTTTCAGACTACTGTGTGGGTAGTCCAATGGTGGTTTTAGGCAGTTTCCTTCTGTGCCCATAACATCGGCAAAAATGAGTGGCAGCCTATTCTTCCTGCATTTCCCTGTGCATTTTCTGGGAAGCTCTGGCCATCATGATGTTTTCATGTCAGTACTGCACAGTTTTGAGGTAGGGCTCGGATGCATGGGTAAATACATCCCACAATGTGATATCTCAATGCTTCTAATACCAAACCCGAGACCAGTCCTATAACATGAGATTGGATATCCAACTCCTTCCCCTTCCAAACCTGAGACTCTTCCTATAGCATGAGATGTGATATCCAACTTCTTCCCATTCCAATCCTGAGACCCTTCCTATAACATGAGATGTGATGTCTCAATGCTTCTAATACCAAACCTGAGATCTTTCCTATAACATGAGATGTGATATCCAACTTCTTCCCATTCCAATCCTGACACCCTTCCTATCCATGAGATGTGATGTCTCAATGCTTCTAATACCAAACCTGAGATCCTTCCTATAACATGAGATGTGATATCCAACTCCTTCCCATTCCAATCCTGAGACCCTTATGATAGCATGAGATGTGATATCTCAATGCCTCTAATACCAAACCTGAGATACTTCCGATAGCATGAGATGTGATATCTCAATGCTTCTAATACCAAACCTGAGATCCTTCCTATAACATGAGATGTGATTTCCAAATCCTTCCCCTTCCAAACCTGAGACCCTCCCTTTAGCATGAGATGTGATATCAAACTCCTTCCCATTCCAATCCTGAGACCCATCTGATAGCATGAGATGTGATATTTCAATGCCTCTAATACCAAACCTGAGATCCTACCTCTAACATGAAATGTGATATCCATCTCCTTCCCTTTCCAAACCTGAGACCCTGCCTATAGCATGAGATGTGATATCCAAGTACTTTCCATTCCAATCCTGAGACCCTTCCTATAGCATGTGATGTGATATCTCAATTCTTATACCAAACCTGAGACCCTTCCTATGGCATGAGATGTCATATACAACTCCTTCCCATTCCAATCCTGAGACCCTTCCTATAGCATGAGATGTGATATCTCAATGCTTATACCAAACCTGAGACCCTTCCTATAGCATGAGATGTGATGTCCAACTTCTTCCCATTCCAATCCTGAGACCCTTCCTATAACATGAGATGTGATGTCGCAATGCTTCTAATACCAAACCTGAGATCTTTCCTATAACATGAGATGTGATATCCAACTCCTTCCCATTCCAATCCTGAGTCCCTTCCTATAGCATGAGATGTGATATCACAATGCTTATACCAAACCTGAGACCGTTCCTATAGCTTGAGATGTGATATCCAACTCCTTCCCATTCCAATCCTGAGACCCTTCCTATAGCATGAGATGTGATATCTCAAGGCCTCTAATACCAAACCTGAGATCGTTCCTCTAACATGAAATGTGATATCCAACTCCTTCCCCTTCCAAACCTGAGAGCCTTCCTATAACATGAGATGTGATATCCAACTCCTTCCCATTCCAATCCTGAGACCCTTATGATAGCATGAGATGTGATATCTCAATGCCTCTAATACCAAACCTGAGATACTTCCGATAGCATGAGATGTGATATCTCAATGCTTCTAATACCAAACCTGAGATCCTTCCTATAACATGAGATGTGATTTCCAAATCCTTCCCCTTCCAAACCTGAGACCCTCCCTTTAGCATGAGATGTGATATCCAACTCCTTCCCATTCCAATCCTGAGACCCTTCTGATAGCATGAGATGTGATATTTCAATGCCTCTAATACCAAACCTGAGATCCTACCTCTAACATGAAATGTGATATCCATCTCCTTCCCTTTCCAAACCTGAGACCCTGCCTATAGCATGAGATGTGATATCCAAGTCCTTTCCATTCCAATCCTGAGACCCTTCCTATAGCATGTGATGTGATTTCTCAATGCTTATACCAAACCTGAGACCCTTCCTATGGCATGAAATGTCATATACAACTCCTTCCCATTCCAAACCTGAGACCCTTCCTATAGCATGAGATGTGATATCTCAATGCTTATACCAAACCTGAGACCCTTCCTATAGCATGAGATGTGATATCTCAATGCCTCTAATACCAAACCTGAGATCCTTCCTCTAACGTGAAAAGTGATATCCAACTCCTTCCCTTTCCAAACCTGAGAGCCTACCTATAGCATGAGATGTGATATCACAATGCTTATACCAAACCTGAGACCGTTCCTATAGCTTGAAATGTGATATCCAACTCCTTCCCATTCTAATCCTGAGACCCTTCCTATAGCATGAGATGTGATATCTCAAGGCCTCTAATACCAAACCTGAGATCGTTCCTCTAACATGAAATGTGATATCCAACTCCTTCCCCTTCCAAACCTGAGAGCCTTCCTATAACATGAGATGTGGCATCCAAGTCCTCCCCATTCCAATCCTGAGACCCTTCCTATAGCATGAGATGTGATATCTCAATGCTTCTAATACCAATCCTGAGACCCTTCCTATAGCAAGAGATGTGATATCCAACTCCTTCCCCTTCCAAACTTGAGACCCTCCCTATAACATCAGATGTGACATCCAAGTCCTCCCCATTCCAATCCTGAGACCCTTCCTATAGCATGAGATGTGATATCTCAATGCTTCTAATACCAAACCTGAGACCCTTCCTATAACATGATTTGGGATATCCAACTCCTTCCCATTCCAATCCTGAGACCCTTCCGATAGCAGAGATGTGATATCTCAATGATTATACCAAACCTGAGACCCTTCCTATGGCCTGAGATGTCATATGCAACTCCTTCCAATTCCAATCCTGAGACCCTTCCTATAGCATTAGATGTGATATCTCAATGCTTATACCAAATCTGAGACCCTTCCTATAGCATGAGATGTGATATCCAACTTCTTCCCATTCCAATCCTGAGACCCTTCCTATAGCATGAGATGTGATGTCTCAATTCTTCTAATACCAAACCTGAGATCCTTCCTATAACATGAGATGTGATATCCAACTCCTTCCCATTCCAATCCTGAGACCCTTATGATAGCATGAGATGTGATATCTCAATGCCTCTAACACCAAACCTGAGATACTTCTGATAGCATGAGATGTGATATCTCAATGCTTCTAATACCAAACCTGAGATCCTTCCTATAACATGAGATGTGATTTCCAAATCCTTCCACTTCCAAACCTGAGACCCTCCCTTTAGCATGAGATGTGATATCCAACTCCTTCCCATTCCAATCCCGAGACCCTTCTGATAGCATGAGATGTGATATTTCAGTGCCTCTAATATCAAACCTGAGATCCTACCTCTAACATGAAATGTGATATCCATCTCCTTCCCTTTCCAAACCTGAGACCCTGCCTATAGCATGAAATGTGATATCCAAGTCCTTCCCATTCCAATCCTGAGACCCTTCCTATAGCATGTGATGTGATATCTCAATGCTTATACCAAATCTGAGACCCTTCCTATAGCATGAGATGTGATATCCAACTCCTTCCCATTCCAATCCTGAGACCCTTCCTATAGCATGAGATGTGATGTCTCAATGCTTCTAATACCAAACCTGAGATCCTTCCTATAACATGAGATGTGATATCCAACTCCTTCCCATTCCAATCCTGAGACCCTTATGATAGCATGAGATGTGATATCTCAATGCCTCTAATACCAAACCTGAGATACTTCCGATAGCATGAGATGTGATATCTCAATGCTTCTAATACCAAACCTGAGATCCTTCCTATAACATGAGATGTGGTTTCCAAATCCTTCCCCTTCCAAACCTGAGACCCTCCCTTTAGCATGAGATGTGATATCCAACTCCTTCCCATTCCAATCCTGAGACCCATCTGATAGCATGAGATGTGATATTTCAATGCCTCTAATACCAAACCTGAGATCCTACCTCTAACATGAAATGTGATATCCATCTCCTTCCCTTTCCAAACCTGAGACCCTGCCTATAGCATGAGATGTGATATCCAAGTCCTTTCCATTCCAATCCTGAGACCCTTCCTATAGCATGTGATGTGATATCTCAATGCTTATACCAAACCTGAGACCCTTCCTATGGCATGAGATGTCATATACAACTCCTTCCCATTCCAATCCTGAGACCCTTCCTATAGCATGAGATGTGATATCTCAATGCTTATACCAAACCTGAGACCCTTCCTATAGCATGAGATGTGATATCCAACTTCTTCCCATTCCAATCCTGAGACCCTTCCTATAACATGAGATGTGATGTCGCAATGCTTCTAATACCAAACCTGAGATCTTTCCTATAACATGAGATGTGATATCCAACTCCTTCCCATTCCAATCCTGAGACCCTTCCTATAGCATGAGATGTGATATCACAATGCTTATACCAAACCTGAGACCGTTCCTATAGCTTGAGATGTGATATCCAACTCCTTCCCATTCCAATCCTGAGACCCTTCCTATAGCATGAGATGTGATATCTCAAGGCCTCTAATACCAAACCTGAGATCGTTCCTCTAACATGAAATGTGATATCCAACTCCTTCCCCTTCCAAACCTGAGAGCCTTCCTATAACATGAGATGTGACATCCAAGTCCTCCCCATTCCAATCCTGAGACCCTTCCTATAGCATGAGATGTGATATCTCAATGCTTCTAATACCAAAACTGAGACCCTTCCTATAACATGATTTGGGATATCCAACTCCTTCCCATTCCAATCCTGAGACCCTTCCGATAGCAGAGATGTGATATCTCAATGCTTATACCAAACCTGAGACCCTTCCTATGGCCTGAGATGTCATATGCAACTCCTTCCCATTCCAATCCTGAGACCCTTCCTATAGCATTAGATGTGATATCTCAATGCTTATACCAAATCTGAGACCCTTCCTATAGCATGAGATGTGATATCCAACTTCTTCCCATTCCAATCCTGAGACCCTTCCTATAGCATGAGATGTGATGTCTCAATTCTTCTAAAACCAAACCTGAGATCCTTCCTATAACATGAGATGTGATATCCAACTCCTTCCCATTCCAATCCCGAGACTCTTATGATAGCATGAGATGTGATATCTCAATGCCTCTAATACCAAACCTGAGATACTTCTGATAGCATGAGATGTGATATCTCAATGCTTCTAATACCAAACCTGAGATCCTTCCTATAACATGAGATGTGATTTCCAAATCCTTCCACTTCCAAACCTGAGACCCTCCCTTTAGCATGAGATCTGATATCCAACTCCTTCCCATTCCAATCCTGAGACCCTTCTGATAGCATGAGATGTGATATTTCAATGCCTCTAATACCAAACCTGAGATCCTACCTCTAACATGAAATGTGATATCCATCTCCTTCCCTTTCCAAACCTGAGACCCTGCCTATAGCATGAGATGTGATATCCAAGTCCTTCCCATTCCAATCCTGAGACCCTTCCTATAGCATGTGATGTGATATCTCAATGATTCTAATAACAAACCTGAGACCCGTCCTATAACATGAGATGGGATATCCAACTCCTTCCCATTGCAATCCTGAGACACTTCCGATAACAGAGATGTGATATCTCAATGCTTATACCAAACCTGAGACCTTTCCTATAACATGAGATGTGATATCCAACTCCTTCCCGGTCCAAACCTGAGACCCTTCCTATAGCATATGTGATATCCAACTCCTTCCCATTCCAAACATGAGACCCTTCCTATAGCAAGAGTGTAATATCCAACTCCTTCCCATTCCAATCCTGAGACCATTCCTATAGCATGAGATGTGATATCTCAATGCTTCTAATACCAAACCTGAGATCCTTCCTATGAACATGAGATGTGATATCCAATTCCTCCCCATTCCAAACCTGAGAACCTTCCTACAGCATGCGATGTGATATCTCAATGCTTCTAATACCAAACCCGAGACCAGTCCTATAACATGAGATTGGATATCCAACTCCTTCCCCTTCCAAACCTGAGACTCTTCCTATAGCATGAGATGTGATACCCAACTTCTTCCCATTCCAATCCTGAGACCCTTCCTATAACATGAGATGTGATGTCTCAATGCTTCTAATACCAAACCTGAGATCTTTCCTATAACATGAGATGTGATATCCAACTCCTTCACATTCCAATCCTGAGACCCTTCCTATAGCATGAGATGTGATATCTCAATGCTTATACCAAACCTGAGACCCTTCCTATAGCTTGAGATGTGATATCCAACTCCTTCCCATTCCAATCCTGAGACCCTTCCTATAGCATGAGGTGTGATATCTCAAGGCCTCTAATACCAAACCTGAGATCCTTCCTCTGACATGAAATGTGATATCCAACTCCTTCCCCTTCCAAACCTGAGAGCCTTCCTATAACATGAAATGTGATATCCAATTCCTTCCCATTCCAACCTGAGACCCTTCCTATAGCATGAGATGAGATATCCAACTCCTTCCAAATCCAATACTGATACCCTTCCGATAGCATGAGATGTGATATCCCAATGCTTCTACCAAACCTGAGACCCATACTATGGCATGAGATGTGATATCAAACTCCTTCCCATTCCAATCCTGAGACCCTACCTATAGCTTGAGATGTGATATCCAACTCCTTCCCATTCCAATTCTGAGACCCTTCCTATACCATGAGACTTGATATCTCAATGCTTCTAATACCAAACCTGAGACCCGTCCTATAACATGAGATGTGATATCCAAATATTTCCAGTTCCAAACCTTAGACCCTTCCTTTATCATGAGATGTGATATCCAATTCCTTCCCATTCCAATCCTGAGACCCTTCCGATATCATGAGATTTGTTATCTCAATGCTTCTAATATCAAACTTGAGACCCTCCCTATAACATCAGATGTGACATCCAAGTCCTCCCCATTCCAATCCTGAGACCCTTCCTATAGCATGAGATATGATATCTCAATGCTTCTAATACCAAACCTGAGACCCTTACTATAACATGATTTGGGATATCCAACTCCTTCCCATTCCAATCCTGAGACCCTTCCGATAGCAGAGATGTGATATCTCAATGCTTATACCAAACCTGAGACCCTTCCTATGGCCTGAGATGTCATATGCAACTCCTTCCCATTCCAATCCTGAGACCCTTCCTATAGCATTAGATGTGATATCTCAATGCTTATACCAAATCTGAGACCCTTCCTATAGCATGAGATGTGATATCCAACTTCTTCCCATTCCAATCCTGAGACCCTTCCTATAGCATGAGATGTGATGTCTCAATTCTTCTAATACCAAACCTGAGATCCTTCCTATAACATGAGATGTGATATCCAACTCCTTCCCATTCCAATCCTGAGACCCTTATGATAGCATGAGATGTGATATCTCAATGCCTCTAACACCAAACCTGAGATACTTCTGATAGCATGAGATGTGATATCTCAATGCTTCTAATACCAAACCTGAGATCCTTCCTATAACATGAGATGTGATTTCCAAATCCTTCCACTTCCAAACCTGAGACCCTCCCTTTAGCATGAGATGTGATATCCAACTCCTTCCCATTCCAATCCTGAGACCCTTCTGATAGCATGAGATGTGATATTTCAATGCCTTTAATACCAAACCTGAGATCCTACCTCTAACATGAAATGTGATATCCATCTCCTTCCCTTTCCAAACCTGAGACCCTGCCTATAGCATGAAATGTGATATCCAAGTCCTTCCCATTCCAATCCTGAGACCCTTCCTATAGCATGTGATGTGATATCTCAATGCTTATACCAAATCTGAGACCCTTCCTATAGCATGAGATGTGATATCCAACTCCTTCCCATTCCAATCCTGAGACCCTTCCTATAGCATGAGATGTGATGTCTCAATGCTTCTAATGCCAAACCTGAGATCCTTCCTATAACATGAGATGTGATATCCAACTCCTTCCCATTCCAATCCTGAGACCCTTATGATAGCATGAGATGTGATATCTCAATGCCTCTAATACCAAACCTGAGATACTTCCGATAGCATGAGATGTGATATCTCAATGCTTCTAATACCAAACCTGAGATCCTTCCTATAACATGAGATGTGATTTCCAAATCCTTCCCCTTCCAAACCTGAGACCCTCCCTTTAGCATGAGATGTGATATCAAACTCCTTCCCATTCCAATCCTGAGACCCATCTGATAGCATGAGATGTGATATTTCAATGCCTCTAATACCAAACCTGAGATCCTACCTCTAACATGAAATGTGATATCCATCTCCTTCCCTTTCCAAACCTGAGACCCTGCCTATAGCATGAGATGTGATATCCAAGTACTTTCCATTCCAATCCTGAGACCCTTCCTATAGCATGTGATGTGATATCTCAATTCTTATACCAAACCTGAGACCCTTCCTATGGCATGAGATGTCATATACAACTCCTTCCCATTCCAATCCTGAGACCCTTCCTATAGCATGAGATGTGATATCTCAATGCTTATACCAAACCTGAGACCCTTCCTATAGCATGAGATGTGATATCCAACTTCTTCCCATTCCAATCCTGAGACCCTTCCTATAACATGAGATGTGATGTCGCAATGCTTCTAATACCAAACCTGAGATCTTTCCTATAACATGAGATGTGATATCCAACTCCTTCCCATTCCAATCCTGAGTCCCTTCCTATAGCATGAGATGTGATATCACAATGCTTATACCAAACCTGAGACCGTTCCTATAGCTTGAGATGTGATATCCAACTCCTTCCCATTCCAATCCTGAGACCCTTCCTACAGCATGAGATGTGATATCTCAAGGCCTCTAATACCAAACCTGAGATCGTTCCTCTAACATGAAATGTGATATCCAACTCCTTCCCCTTCCAAACCTGAGAGCCTTCCTATAACATGAGATGTGATATCCAACTCCTTCCCATTCCAATCCTGAGACCCTTATGATAGCATGAGATGTGATATCTCAATGCCTCTAATACCAAACCTGAGATACTTCCGATAGCATGAGATGTGATATCTCAATGCTTCTAATACCAAACCTGAGATCCTACCTCTAACATGAAATGTGATATCCATCTCCTTCCCTTTCCAAACCTGAGACCCTGCCTATAGCATGAGATGTGATATCCAAGTCCTTTCCATTCCAATCCTGAGACCCTTCCTATAGCATGTGATGTGATATCTCAATGCTTATACCAAACCTGAGACCCTTCCTATAGCATGAGATGTGATATCTCAATGCTTATACCAAACCTGAGACCCTTCCTATAGCATGAGATGTGATATCTCAATGCCTCTAATACCAAACCTGAGATCCTTCCTCTAACGTGAAAAGTGATATCCAACTCCTTCCCTTTCCAAACCTGAGAGCCTACCTATAGCATGAGATGTGATATCACAATGCTTATACCAAACCTGAGACCGTTCCTATAGCTTGAAATGTGATATCCAACTCCTTCCCATTCTAATCCTGAGACCCTTCCTATAGCATGAGATGTGATATCTCAAGGCCTCTAATACCAAACCTGAGATCGTTCCTCTAACATGAAATGTGATATCCAACTCCTTCCCCTTCCAAACCTGAGAGCCTTCCTATAACATGAGATGTGATATCCAAGTCCTTCCCATTCCAATCCTGAGACCCTTCCTATAGCATGTGATGTGATATCTCAATGATTCTAATAACAAACCTGAGACCCGTCCTATAACATGAGATGGGATATCCTATCCTTCCCATTGCAATCCTGAGACACTTCCGATAACAGAGATGTGATATCTCAATGCTTATACCAAACCTGAGACCTTTCCTATAACATGAGATGTGATATCCAACTCCTTCCCGGTCCAAACCTGAGACCCTTCCTATAGCATATGTGATATCCAACTCCTTCCCATTCCAAACATGAGACCCTTCCTATAGCAAGAGTGTAATATCCAACTCCTTCCCATTCCAATCCTGAGACCATTCCTATAGCATGAGATGTGATATCTCAATGCTTCTAATACCAAACCTGAGATCCTTCCTATGAACATGAGATGTGATATCCAATTCCTCCCCATTCCAAACCTGAGAACCTTCCTACAGCATGCGATGTGATATCTCAATGCTTCTAATACCAAACCCGAGACCAGTCCTATAACATGAGATTGGATATCCAACTCCTTCCCCTTCCAAACCTGAGACTCTTCCTATAGCATGAGATGTGATACCCAACTTCTTCCCATTCCAATCCTGAGACCCTTCCTATAACATGAGATGTGATGTCTCAATGCTTCTAATACCAAACCTGAGATCTTTCCTATAACATGAGATGTGATATCCAACTCCTTCACATTCCAATCCTGAGACCCTTCCTATAGCATGAGATGTGATATCTCAATGCTTATACCAAACCTGAGACCCTTCCTATAGCTTGAGATGTGATATCCAACTCCTTCCCATTCCAATCCTGAGACCCTTCCTATAGCATGAGGTGTGATATCTCAAGGCCTCTAATACCAAACCTGAGATCCTTCCTCTGACATGAAATGTGATATCCAACTCCTTCCCCTTCCAAACCTGAGAGCCTTCCTATAACATGAAATGTGATATCCAATTCCTTCCCATTCCAACCTGAGACCCTTCCTATAGCATGAGATGAGATATCCAACTCCTTCCAAATCCAATACTGATACCCTTCCGATAGCATGAGATGTGATATCCCAATGCTTCTACCAAACCTGAGACCCATACTATGGCATGAGATGTGATATCAAACTCCTTCCCATTCCAATCCTGAGACCCTACCTATAGCTTGAGATGTGATATCCAACTCCTTCCCATTCCAATTCTGAGACCCTTCCTATACCATGAGACTTGATATCTCAATGCTTCTAATACCAAACCTGAGACCCGTCCTATAACATGAGATGTGATATCCAAATATTTCCAGTTCCAAACCTTAGACCCTTCCTTTATCATGAGATGTGATATCCAATTCCTTCCCATTCCAATCCTGAGACCCTTCCGATATCATGAGATTTGTTATCTCAATGCTTCTAATATCAAACTTGAGACCCTCCCTATAACATCAGATGTGACATCCAAGTCCTCCCCATTCCAATCCTGAGACCCTTCCTATAGCATGAGATATGATATCTCAATACTTCTAATACCAAACCTGAGACCCTTCCTATAACATGATTTGGGATATCCAACTCCTTCCCATTCCAATCCTGAGACCCTTCCGATAGCAGAGATGTGATATCTCAATGCTTATACCAAACCTGAGACCCTTCCTATGGCCTGAGATGTCATATGCAACTCCTTCCCATTCCAATCCTGAGACCCTTCCTATAGCATTAGATGTGATATCTCAATGCTTATACCAAATCTGAGACCCTTCCTATAGCATGAGATGTGATATCCAACTTCTTCCCATTCCAATCCTGAGACCCTTCCTATAGCATGAGATGTGATGTCTCAATTCTTCTAATACCAAACCTGAGATCCTTCCTATAACATGAGATGTGATATCCAACTCCTTCCCATTCCAATCCTGAGACCCTTATGATAGCATGAGATGTGATATCTCAATGCCTCTAACACCAAACCTGAGATACTTCTGATAGCATGAGATGTGATATCTCAATGCTTCTAATACCAAACCTGAGATCCTTCCTATAACATGAGATGTGATTTCCAAATCCTTCCACTTCCAAACCTGAGACCCTCCCTTTAGCATGAGATGTGATATCCAACTCCTTCCCATTCCAATCCTGAGACCCTTCTGATAGCATGAGATGTGATATTTCAATGCCTTTAATACCAAACCTGA
Source organism: Ambystoma mexicanum (assembly GCF_040938575.1). NCBI lineage: Eukaryota > Metazoa > Chordata > Amphibia > Caudata > Ambystomatidae > Ambystoma > Ambystoma mexicanum. The sequence goes on from NW_027182444.1 coordinate 13,160,432, forward strand.
GATCCTACCTCTAACATGAAATGTGATATCCATCTCCTTCCCTTTCCAAACCTGAGACCCTGCCTATAGCATGAAATGTGATATCCAAGTCCTTCCCATTCCAATCCTGAGACCCTTCCTATAGCATGTGATGTGATATCTCAATGCTTATACCAAATCTGAGACCCTTCCTATAGCATGAGATGTGATATCCAACTCCTTCCCATTCCAATCCTGAGACCCTTCCTATAGCATGAGATGTGATGTCTCAATGCTTCTAATGCCAAACCTGAGATCCTTCCTATAACATGAGATGTGATATCCAACTCCTTCCCATTCCAATCCTGAGACCCTTATGATAGCATGAGATGTGATATCTCAATGCCTCTAATACCAAACCTGAGATACTTCCGATAGCATGAGATGTGATATCTCAATGCTTCTAATACCAAACCTGAGATCCTTCCTATAACATGAGATGTGATTTCCAAATCCTTCCCCTTCCAAACCTGAGACCCTCCCTTTAGCATGAGATGTGATATCAAACTCCTTCCCATTCCAATCCTGAGACCCATCTGATAGCATGAGATGTGATATTTCAATGCCTCTAATACCAAACCTGAGATCCTACCTCTAACATGAAATGTGATATCCATCTCCTTCCCTTTCCAAACCTGAGACCCTGCCTATAGCATGAGATGTGATATCCAAGTACTTTCCATTCCAATCCTGAGACCCTTCCTATAGCATGTGATGTGATATCTCAATTCTTATACCAAACCTGAGACCCTTCCTATGGCATGAGATGTCATATACAACTCCTTCCCATTCCAATCCTGAGACCCTTCCTATAGCATGAGATGTGATATCTCAATGCTTATACCAAACCTGAGACCCTTCCTATAGCATGAGATGTGATATCCAACTTCTTCCCATTCCAATCCTGAGACCCTTCCTATAACATGAGATGTGATGTCGCAATGCTTCTAATACCAAACCTGAGATCTTTCCTATAACATGAGATGTGATATCCAACTCCTTCCCATTCCAATCCTGAGTCCCTTCCTATAGCATGAGATGTGATATCACAATGCTTATACCAAACCTGAGACCGTTCCTATAGCTTGAGATGTGATATCCAACTCCTTCCCATTCCAATCCTGAGACCCTTCCTATAGCATGAGATGTGATATCTCAAGGCCTCTAATACCAAACCTGAGATCGTTCCTCTAACATGAAATGTGATATCCAACTCCTTCCCCTTCCAAACCTGAGAGCCTTCCTATAACATGAGATGTGATATCCAACTCCTTCCCATTCCAATCCTGAGACCCTTATGATAGCATGAGATGTGATATCTCAATGCCTCTAATACCAAACCTGAGATACTTCCGATAGCATGAGATGTGATATCTCAATGCTTCTAATACCAAACCTGAGATCCTTCCTATAACATGAGATGTGATTTCCAAATCCTTCCCCTTCCAAACCTGAGACCCTCCCTTTAGCATGAGATGTGATATCCAACTCCTTCCCATTCCAATCCTGAGACCCTTCTGATAGCATGAGATGTGATATTTCAATGCCTCTAATACCAAACCTGAGATCCTACCTCTAACATGAAATGTGATATCCATCTCCTTCCCTTTCCAAACCTGAGACCCTGCCTATAGCATGAGATGTGATATCCAAGTCCTTTCCATTCCAATCCTGAGACCCTTCCTATAGCATGTGATGTGATATCTCAATGCTTATACCAAACCTGAGACCCTTCCTATAGCATGAGATGTGATATCTCAATGCTTATACCAAACCTGAGACCCTTCCTATAGCATGAGATGTGATATCTCAATGCCTCTAATACCAAACCTGAGATCCTTCCTCTAACGTGAAAAGTGATATCCAACTCCTTCCCTTTCCAAACCTGAGAGCCTACCTATAGCATGAGATGTGATATCACAATGCTTATACCAAACCTGAGACCGTTCCTATAGCTTGAAATGTGATATCCAACTCCTTCCCATTCTAATCCTGAGACCCTTCCTATAGCATGAGATGTGATATCTCAAGGCCTCTAATACCAAACCTGAGATCGTTCCTCTAACATGAAATGTGATATCCAACTCCTTCCCCTTCCAAACCTGAGAGCCTTCCTATAACATGAGATGTGGCATCCAAGTCCTCCCCATTCCAATCCTGAGACCCTTCCTATAGCATGAGATGTGATATCTCAATGCTTCTAATACCAATCCTGAGACCCTTCCTATAGCAAGAGATGTGATATCCAACTCCTTCCCCTTCCAAACTTGAGACCCTCCCTATAACATCAGATGTGACATCCAAGTCCTCCCCATTCCAATCCTGAGACCCTTCCTATAGCATGAGATGTGATATCTCAATGCTTCTAATACCAAACCTGAGACCCTTCCTATAACATGATTTGGGATATCCAACTCCTTCCCATTCCAATCCTGAGACCCTTCCGATAGCAGAGATGTGATATCTCAATGATTATACCAAACCTGAGACCCTTCCTATGGCCTGAGATGTCATATGCAACTCCTTCCCATTCCAATCCTGAGACCCTTCCTATAGCATTAGATGTGATATCTCAATGCTTATACCAAATCTGAGACCCTTCCTATAGCATGAGATGTGATATCCAACTTCTTCCCATTCCAATCCTGAGACCCTTCCTATAGCATGAGATGTGATGTCTCAATTCTTCTAATACCAAACCTGAGATCCTTCCTATAACATGAGATGTGATATCCAACTCCTTCCCATTCCAATCCTGAGACCCTTATGATAGCATGAGATGTGATATCTCAATGCCTCTAACACCAAACCTGAGATACTTCTGATAGCATGAGATGTGATATCTCAATGCTTCTAATACCAAACCTGAGATCCTTCCTATAACATGAGATGTGATTTCCAAATCCTTCCACTTCCAAACCTGAGACCCTCCCTTTAGCATGAGATGTGATATCCAACTCCTTCCCATTCCAATCCCGAGACCCTTCTGATAGCATGAGATGTGATATTTCAGTGCCTCTAATATCAAACCTGAGATCCTACCTCTAACATGAAATGTGATATCCATCTCCTTCCCTTTCCAAACCTGAGACCCTGCCTATAGCATGAAATGTGATATCCAAGTCCTTCCCATTCCAATCCTGAGACCCTTCCTATAGCATGTGATGTGATATCTCAATGCTTATACCAAATCTGAGACCCTTCCTATAGCATGAGATGTGATATCCAACTCCTTCCCATTCCAATCCTGAGACCCTTCCTATAGCATGAGATGTGATGTCTCAATGCTTCTAATACCAAACCTGAGATCCTTCCTATAACATGAGATGTGATATCCAACTCCTTCCCATTCCAATCCTGAGACCCTTATGATAGCATGAGATGTGATATCTCAATGCCTCTAATACCAAACCTGAGATACTTCCGATAGCATGAGATGTGATATCTCAATGCTTCTAATACCAAACCTGAGATCCTTCCTATAACATGAGATGTGGTTTCCAAATCCTTCCCCTTCCAAACCTGAGACCCTCCCTTTAGCATGAGATGTGATATCCAACTCCTTCCCATTCCAATCCTGAGACCCATCTGATAGCATGAGATGTGATATTTCAATGCCTCTAATACCAAACCTGAGATCCTACCTCTAACATGAAATGTGATATCCATCTCCTTCCCTTTCCAAACCTGAGACCCTGCCTATAGCATGAGATGTGATATCCAAGTCCTTTCCATTCCAATCCTGAGACCCTTCCTATAGCATGTGATGTGATATCTCAATGCTTATACCAAACCTGAGACCCTTCCTATGGCATGAGATGTCATATACAACTCCTTCCCATTCCAATCCTGAGACCCTTCCTATAGCATGAGATGTGATATCTCAATGCTTATACCAAACCTGAGACCCTTCCTATAGCATGAGATGTGATATCCAACTTCTTCCCATTCCAATCCTGAGACCCTTCCTATAACATGAGATGTGATGTCGCAATGCTTCTAATACCAAACCTGAGATCTTTCCTATAACATGAGATGTGATATCCAACTCCTTCCCATTCCAATCCTGAGACCCTTCCTATAGCATGAGATGTGATATCACAATGCTTATACCAAACCTGAGACCGTTCCTATAGCTTGAGATGTGATATCCAACTCCTTCCCATTCCAATCCTGAGACCCTTCCTATAGCATGAGATGTGATATCTCAAGGCCTCTAATACCAAACCTGAGATCGTTCCTCTAACATGAAATGTGATATCCAACTCCTTCCCCTTCCAAACCTGAGAGCCTTCCTATAACATGAGATGTGACATCCAAGTCCTCCCCATTCCAATCCTGAGACCCTTCCTATAGCATGAGATGTGATATCTCAATGCTTCTAATACCAAACCTGAGACCCTTCCTATAACATGATTTGGGATATCCAACTCCTTCCCATTCCAATCCTGAGACCCTTCCGATAGCAGAGATGTGATATCTCAATGCTTATACCAAACCTGAGACCCTTCCTATGGCCTGAGATGTCATATGCAACTCCTTCCCATTCCAATCCTGAGACCCTTCCTATAGCATTAGATGTGATATCTCAATGCTTATACCAAATCTGAGACCCTTCCTATAGCATGAGATGTGATATCCAACTTCTTCCCATTCCAATCCTGAGACCCTTCCTATAGCATGAGATGTGATGTCTCAATTCTTCTAATACCAAACCTGAGATCCTTCCTATAACATGAGATGTGATATCCAACTCCTTCCCATTCCAATCCCGAGACCCTTATGATAGCATGAGATGTGATATCTCAATGCCTCTAATACCAAACCTGAGATACTTCTGATAGCATGAGATGTGATATCTCAATGCTTCTAATACCAAACCTGAGATCCTTCCTATAACATGAGATGTGATTTCCAAATCCTTCCACTTCCAAACCTGAGACCCTCCCTTTAGCATGAGATCTGATATCCAACTCCTTCCCATTCCAATCCTGAGACCCTTCTGATAGCATGAGATGTGATATTTCAATGCCTCTAATACCAAACCTGAGATCCTACCTCTAACATGAAATGTGATATCCATCTCCTTCCCTTTCCAAACCTGAGACCCTGCCTATAGCATGAGATGTGATATCCAAGTCCTTCCCATTCCAATCCTGAGACCCTTCCTATAGCATGTGATGTGATATCTCAATGATTCTAATAACAAACCTGAGACCCGTCCTATAACATGAGATGGGATATCCAACTCCTTCCCATTGCAATCCTGAGACACTTCCGATAACAGAGATGTGATATCTCAATGCTTATACCAAACCTGAGACCTTTCCTATAACATGAGATGTGATATCCAACTCCTTCCCGGTCCAAACCTGAGACCCTTCCTATAGCATATGTGATATCCAACTCCTTCCCATTCCAAACATGAGACCCTTCCTATAGCAAGAGTGTAATATCCAACTCCTTCCCATTCCAATCCTGAGACCATTCCTATAGCATGAGATGTGATATCTCAATGCTTCTAATACCAAACCTGAGATCCTTCCTATGAACATGAGATGTGATATCCAATTCCTCCCCATTCCAAACCTGAGAACCTTCCTACAGCATGCGATGTGATATCTCAATGCTTCTAATACCAAACCCGAGACCAGTCCTATAACATGAGATTGGATATCCAACTCCTTCCCCTTCCAAACCTGAGACTCTTCCTATAGCATGAGATGTGATACCCAACTTCTTCCCATTCCAATCCTGAGACCCTTCCTATAACATGAGATGTGATGTCTCAATGCTTCTAATACCAAACCTGAGATCTTTCCTATAACATGAGATGTGATATCCAACTCCTTCACATTCCAATCCTGAGACCCTTCCTATAGCATGAGATGTGATATCTCAATGCTTATACCAAACCTGAGACCCTTCCTATAGCTTGAGATGTGATATCCAACTCCTTCCCATTCCAATCCTGAGACCCTTCCTATAGCATGAGGTGTGATATCTCAAGGCCTCTAATACCAAACCTGAGATCCTTCCTCTGACATGAAATGTGATATCCAACTCCTTCCCCTTCCAAACCTGAGAGCCTTCCTATAACATGAAATGTGATATCCAATTCCTTCCCATTCCAACCTGAGACCCTTCCTATAGCATGAGATGAGATATCCAACTCCTTCCAAATCCAATACTGATACCCTTCCGATAGCATGAGATGTGATATCCCAATGCTTCTACCAAACCTGAGACCCATACTATGGCATGAGATGTGATATCAAACTCCTTCCCATTCCAATCCTGAGACCCTACCTATAGCTTGAGATGTGATATCCAACTCCTTCCCATTCCAATTCTGAGACCCTTCCTATACCATGAGACTTGATATCTCAATGCTTCTAATACCAAACCTGAGACCCGTCCTATAACATGAGATGTGATATCCAAATATTTCCAGTTCCAAACCTTAGACCCTTCCTTTATCATGAGATGTGATATCCAATTCCTTCCCATTCCAATCCTGAGACCCTTCCGATATCATGAGATTTGTTATCTCAATGCTTCTAATATCAAACTTGAGACCGTCCCTATAACATCAGATGTGACATCCAAGTCCTCCCCATTCCAATCCTGAGACCCTTCCTATAGCATGAGATATGATATCTCAATGCTTCTAATACCAAACCTGAGACCCTTCCTATAACATGATTTGGGATATCCAACTCCTTCCCATTCCAATCCTGAGACCCTTCCGATAGCAGAGATGTGATATCTCAATGCTTATACCAAACCTGAGACCCTTCCTATGGCCTGAGATGTCATATGCAACTCCTTCCCATTCCAATCCTGAGACCCTTCCTATAGCATTAGATGTGATATCTCAATGCTTATACCAAATCTGAGACCCTTCCTATAGCATGAGATGTGATATCCAACTTCTTCCCATTCCAATCCTGAGACCCTTCCTATAGCATGAGATGTGATGTCTCAATTCTTCTAATACCAAACCTGAGATCCTTCCTATAACATTAGATGTGATATCCAACTCCTTCCCATTCCAATCCTGAGACCCTTATGATAGCATGAGATGTGATATCTCAATGCCTCTAACACCAAACCTGAGATACTTCTGATAGCATGAGATGTGATATCTCAATGCTTCTAATACCAAACCTGAGATCCTTCCTATAACATGAGATGTGATTTCCAAATCCTTCCACTTCCAAACCTGAGACCCTCCCTTTAGCATGAGATGTGATATCCAACTCCTTCCCATTCCAATCCTGAGACCCTTCTGATAGCATGAGATGTGATATTTCAATGCCTTTAATACCAAACCTGAGATCCTACCTCTAACATGAAATGTGATATCCATCTCCTTCCCTTTCCAAACCTGAGACCCTGCCTATAGCATGAAATGTGATATCCAAGTCCTTCCCATTCCAATCCTGAGACCCTTCCTATAGCATGTGATGTGATATCTCAATGCTTATACCAAATCTGAGACCCTTCCTATAGCATGAGATGTGATATCCAACTCCTTCCCATTCCAATCCTGAGACCCTTCCTATAGCATGAGATGTGATGTCTCAATGCTTCTAATGCCAAACCTGAGATCCTTCCTATAACATGAGATGTGATATCCAACTCCTTCCCATTCCAATCCTGAGACCCTTATGATAGCATGAGATGTGATATCTCAATGCCTCTAATACCAAACCTGAGATACTTCCGATAGCATGAGATGTGATATCTCAATGCTTCTAATACCAAACCTGAGATCCTTCCTATAACATGAGATGTGATTTCCAAATCCTTCCCCTTCCAAACCTGAGACCCTCCCTTTAGCATGAGATGTGATATCCAACTCCTTCCCATTCCAATCCTGAGACCCATCTGATAGCATGAGATGTGATATTTCAATGCCTCTAATACCAAACCTGAGATCCTACCTCTAACATGAAATGTGATATCCATCTCCTTCCCTTTCCAAACCTGAGACCCTGCCTATAGCATGAGATGTGATATCCAAGTCCTTTCCATTCCAATCCTGAGACCCTTCCTATAGCATGTGATGTGATATCTCAATGCTTATACCAAACCTGAGACCCTTCCTATGGCATGAGATGTCATATACAACTCCTTCCCATTCCAATCCTGAGACCCATCTGATAGCATGAGATGTGATATTTCAATGCCTCTAATACCAAACCTGAGATCCTACCTCTAACATGAAATGTGATATCCATCTCCTTCCCTTTCCAAACCTGAGACCCTGCCTATATCATGAGATGTGATATCCAAGTCCTTTCCATTCCAATCCTGAGACCCTTCCTATAGCATGTGATGTGATATCTCAATGCTTATACCAAACCTGAGACCCTTCCTATGGCATGAGATGTCATATACAACTCCTTCCCATTCCAATCCTGAGACCCTTCCTATAGCATGAGATGTGATATCTCAATGCTTATACCAAACCTGAGACCCTTCCTATAGCATGAGATGTGATATCCAACTTCTTCCCATTCCAATCCTGAGACCCTTCCTATAACATGAGATGTGATGTCGCAATGCTTCTAATACCAAACCTGAGATCTTTCCTATAACATGAGATGTGATATCCAACTCCTTCCCATTCCAAACCTGAGACCCTTCCTATAGCATGAGATGTGATATGACAATGCTTATACCAAACCTGAGACCGTTCCTCTAGCTTGAGATGTGATATCCAACTCCTTCCCATTCCAATCCTGAGACCCTTCCTATAGCATGAGATGTGATATCTCAAGGCCTCTAATACCAAACCTGAGATCGTTCCTCTAACATGAAATGTGATATCCAACTCCTTCCCCTTCCAAACCTGAGAGCCTTCCTATAACATGAGATGTGACAGCCAAGTCCTCCCCATTCCAATCCTGAGACCCTTCCTATAGCATGAGATGTGATATCTCAATGCTTCTAATACCAAACCTGAGACCCTTCCTATAACATGATTTGGGATATCCAACTCCTTCCCATTCCAATCCTGAGACCCTTCCGATAGCAGAGATGTGATATCTCAATGCTTATACCAAACCTGAGACCCTTCCTATGGCCTGAGATGTCATATGCAACTCCTTCCCATTCCAATCCTGAGACCCTTCCTATAGCATTAGATGTGATATCTCAATGCTTATACCAAATCTGAGACCCTTCCTATAGCATGAGATGTGATATCCAACTTCTTCCCATTCCAATCCTGAGACCCTTCCTATAGCATGAGATGTGATGTCTCAATTCTTCTAATACCAAACCTGAGATCCTTCCTATAACATGAGATGTGATATCCAACTCCTTCCCATTCCAATCCTGAGACCCTCCCTTTAGCATGAGATGTGATATCCAACTCCTTCCCATTCCAATCCTGAGACCCTTCTGATAGCATGAGATGTGATATTTCAATGCCTCTAATACCAAACCTGAGATCCTACCTCTAACATGAAATGTGATATCCATCTCCTTCCCTTTCCAAACCTGAGACCCTGCCTATAGCATGAGATGTGATATCCAAGTCCTTTCCATTCCAATCCTGAGACCCTTCCTATAGCATGTGATGTGATATCTCAATGCTTATACCAAACCTGAGACCCTTCCTATGGCATGAGATGTCATATACAACTCCTTCCCATTCCAATCCTGAGACCCATCTGATAGCATGAGATGTGATATTTCAATGCCTCTAATACCAAACCTGAGATCCTACCTCTAACATGAAATGTGATATCCATCTCCTTCCCTTTCCAAACCTGAGACCCTGCCTATATCATGAGATGTGATATCCAAGTCCTTTCCATTCCAATCCTGAGACCCTTCCTATAGCATGTGATGTGATATCTCAATGCTTATACCAAACCTGAGACCCTTCCTATGGCATGAGATGTCATATACAACTCCTTCCCATTCCAATCCTGAGACCCTTCCTATAGCATGAGATGTGATATCTCAATGCTTATACCAAACCTGAGACCCTTCCTATAGCATGAGATGTGATATCCAACTTCTTCCCATTCCAATCCTGAGACCCTTCCTATAACATGAGATGTGATGTCGCAATGCTTCTAATACCAAACCTGAGATCTTTCCTATAACATGAGATGTGATATCCAACTCCTTCCCATTCCAATCCTGAGACCCTTCCTATAGCATGAGATGTGATATCACAATGCTTATACCAAACCTGAGACCGTTCCTCTAGCTTGAGATGTGATATCCAACTCCTTCCCATTCCAATCCTGAGACCCTTCCTATAGCATGAGATGTGATATATCAAGGCCTCTAATACCAAACCTGAGATCGTTCCTCTAACATGAAATGTGATATCCAACTCCTTCCCCTTCCAAACCTGAGAGCCTTCCTATAACATGAGATGTGACAGCCAAGTCCTCCCCATTCCAATCCTGAGACCCTTCCTATAGCATGAGATGTGATATCTCAATGCTTCTAATACCAAACCTGAGACCCTTCCTATAACATGATTTGGGATATCCAACTCCTTCCCATTCCAATCCTGAGACCCTTCCGATAGCAGAGATGTGATATCTCAATGCTTATACCAAACCTGAGACCCTTCCTATGGCCTGAGATGTCATATGCAACTCCTTCCCATTCCAATCCTGAGACCCTTCCTATAGCATTAGATGTGATATCTCAATGCTTATACCAAATCTGAGACCCTTCCTATAGCATGAGATGTGATATCCAACTTCTTCCCATTCCAATCCTGAGACCCTTCCTATAGCATGAGATGTGATGTCTCAATTCTTCTAATACCAAACCTGAGATCCTTCCTATAACATGAGATGTGATATCCAACTCCTTCCCATTCCAATCCTGAGACCCTTTTGATAGCATGAGATGTGATATCTCAATGCCTCTAATACCAAACCTGAGATACTTCTGATAGCATGAGATGTGATATCTCAATGCTTCTAATACCAAACCTGAGATCCTTCCTATAACATGAGATGTGATTTCCAAATCCTTCCACTTCCAAACCTGAGACCCTCCCTTTAGCATGAGATGTGATATCCAACTCCTTCCCATTCCAATCCTGAGACCCTTCTGATAGCATGAGATGTGATATTTCAATGCCTCTAATACCAAACCTGAGATCCTACCTCTAACATGAAATGTGATATCCATCTCCTTCCCTTTCCAAACCTGAGACCCTGCCTATAGCATGAGATGTGATATCCAAGTCCTTCCCATTCCAATCCTGAGACCCTTCCTATAGCATGTGATGTGATATCTCAATGCTTATACCAAACCTGAGACCCTTCCTATGGCATGAGATGTCATATACAACTCCTTCCCATTCCAATCCTGAGACCCTTCCTATAGCATGAGATGTGATATCTCAATGCTTATACCAAACCTGAGACCCTTCCTATAGCATGAGATGTGATATCTAACTTCTTCCCATTCCAATCCTGAGACCCTTCCTATAACATGAGATGTGATGTCTCAATGCTTCTAATACCAAACCTGAGACCCTTCCTATAACATGAGATGGGATATCCAACTCCTTCCCATTCCAATCCTGAGACCCTTCCGATAGCAGAGATGTGATATCTCAATGCTTTTACCAAACCTGAGACCCTTCCTATGGCCTGAGATGTCATATACAACTCCTTCCCATTCCAATCCTGAGACCCTTCCTATAGCATGAGATGTGATATCTCAATGCTTATACCAAATCTGAGACCCTTCCTATAGAATGAGATGTGATATCCAACTCCTTCCCATTCCAATCCTGACACCCTTCCTATAGCATGAGATGAGATGTCTCAATGCTTCTAATACCAAACCTGAGATCCTTCCTATAACATGAGATGTGATATCCAACTCCTTCCCATTCCAATCCTGAGACCCTTATGATAGCATGAGATGTGATATCTCAATGCCTCTAATACCAAACCTGAGATCCTTCCTATAACATGAGATGTGATTTCCAAATCCTTCCCCTTCGAAACCTGAGACCCTCCCTTTAGCATGAGATGTGATATCAAACTCCTTCCCATTCCAATCCTGAGACCCATCTGATAGCATGAGATGTGATATTTCAATGCCTCTAATACCAAACCTGAGATCCTACCTCTAACATGAAATGTGATATCCATCTCCTTCCCTTTCCAAACCTGAGACCCTGCCTATAGCATGAGATGTGATATCCAAGTCCTTTCCATTCCAATCCTGAGACCCTTCCTATAGCATGTGATGTGATATCTCAATTCTTATACCAAACCTGAGACCCTTCCTATGGCATGAGATGTCATATACAACTCCTTCCCATTCCAATCCTGAGACCCTTCCTATAGCATGAGATGTGATATCTCAATGCTTATACCAAACCTGAGACCCTTCCTATAGCATGAGATGTGATATCCAACTTCTTCCCATTCCAATCCTGAGACCCTTCCTATAACATGAGATGTGATGTCGCAATGCTTCTAATACCAAACCTGAGATCTTTCCTATAACATGAGATGTGATATCCAACTCCTTCCCATTCCAATCCTGAGACCCTTCCTATAGCATGAGATGTGATATCACAATGCTTATACCAAACCTGAGACCGTTCCTATAGCTTGAGATGTGATATCCAACTCCTTCCCATTCCAATCCTGAGACCCTTCCTATAGCATGAGATGTGATATCTCAAGGCCTCTAATACCAAACCTGAGATCGTTCCTCTAACATGAAATGTGATATCCAACTCCTTCCCCTTCCAAACCTGAGAGCCTTCCTATAACATGAGATGTGATATCCAACTCCTTCCCATTCCAATCCTGAGACCCTTATGATAGCATGAGATGTGATATCTCAATGCCTCTAATACCAAACCTGAGATACTTCCGATAGCATGAGATGTGATATCTCAATGCTTCTAATACCAAACCTGAGATCCTTCCTATAACATGAGATGTGATTTCCAAATCCTTCCCCTTCCAAACCTGAGACCCTCCCTTTAGCATGAGATGTGATATCCAACTCCTTCCCATTCCAATCCTGAGACCCTTCTGATAGCATGAGATGTGATATTTCAATGCCTCTAATACCAAACCTGAGATCCTACCTCTAACATGAAATGTGATATCCATCTCCTTCCCTTTCCAAACCTGAGACCCTGCCTATAGCATGAGATGTGATATCCAAGTCCTTTCCATTCCAATCCTGAGACCCTTCCTATAGCATGTGATGTGATATCTCAATGCTTATACCAAACCTGAGACCCTTCCTATGGCATGAGATGTCATATACAACTCCTTCCCATTCCAAACCTGAGACCCTTCCTATAGCATGAGATGTGATATCTCAATGCTTATACCAAACCTGAGACCCTTCCTATAGCATGAGATGTGATATCCAACTCCTCCCCATTCCAATCCTGAGACCCTTCCTATAGCATGAGATGTGATATCACAATGCTTATACCAAACCTGAGACCGTTCCTATAGCTTGAGATGTGATATCCAACTCCTTCCCATTCCAATCCTGAGACCCTTCCTATAGCATGAGATGTGATATCTCAAGGCCTCTAATACCAAACCTGAGATCGTTCCTCTAACATGAAATGTGATATCCAACTCCTTCCCCTTCCAAACCTGAGAGCCTTCCTATAGCATGAGATATGATAGCCAAGTCCTTCTAATTCCAATCCTGAGACCCTTCCTATAACATGAAATGTGATATCCAACTCCTTCCCATTCCAACCTGAGACCCTTCCTATAGCATGAGATGGGATATCTCATTGCTTCTAATACCAAACCTGAGACTCTTCCTATAACATGAGATGGGATATCCAACTCATTCCCATTCCAATCCTGAGACCCTTCCGATAGCAGAGATGTGATATCTCAATGCTTATACCAAACCTGAGACCCTTCCTATGGCCTGAGATGTCATATACAACTCCTTCCCATTCCAATCCTGAGACCCTTCCTATAGCATGAGATGTGATATCTCAATGCTTATACCAAATCTGAGACCCTTCCTATAGCATGAGATGTGATATCCAACTCCTTCCCATTCCAATCCTGAGACCCTTCCTATAGCATGAGATGTGATGTCTCAATGCTTCTAATACCAAACCTGATATCCTTCCTATAACATGAGATGTGATATCCAACTCCTTCCCATTCCAATCCTGAGACCCTTATGATAGCATGAGATGTGATATCTCAATGCCTCTAATACCAAACCTGAGATACTTCCGATAGCATGAGATGTGATATCTCAATGCTTCTAATACCAAACCTGAGATCCTTCCTATAACATGAGATGTGATTTCCAAATCCTCCCGCTTCCAAACCTGAGACCCTCCCTTTAGCATGAGATGTGATATCCAACTCCTTCCCATTCCAATCCTGAAACCCTTCTGATAGCATGAGATGTGATATCTCAATGCCTCTAATTCCAAACCTGAGATCCTACCTCTAACATGAAATGTGATATCCATCTCCTTCCCATTCCAATCCCGAGACCCTTCCTATAGCATGAGATGTGATATCTCAATGCTTATACCAAACCTGAGACCCTTCCTATAGCATGAGATGTGATATCCAACTCCTTCCCATTCCAATCCTGAGACTCTTCCTATAGCATGAGATGTGATATCTCAATGCCTCTAATACCAAACCTGAGATCCTTCCTCTAACGTGAAATGTGATATCCAACTCCTTCCCTTTCCAAACCTGAGAGCCTACCTGTAGCATGAGATGTGATATCACAATGCTTATACCAAACCTGAGACCGTTCCTATAGCTTTAGATGTGATATCCAACTCCTTCCCATTCCAATCCTGAGACCCTTCCTATAGCATGAGATGTGATATCTCAAGGCCTCTAATACCAAACCTGAGATCGTTCCTCTAACATGAAATGTGATATCCAACTCCTTCCCCTTCCAAACCTGAGAGCCTTCCTATAACATGAGATGTGGCATCCAAGTCCTCCCCATTCCAATCCTGAGACCCTTCCTATAGCATGAGATGTGATATCTCAATGCTTCTAATACCAAACCTGAGACCCTTCCTATAACATGATTTGGGATATCCAACTCCTTCCCATTCCAATCCTGAGACCCTTCCGATAGCAGAGATGTGATATCTCAATGCTTATATCAAACCTGAGACCCTTCCTATGGCCTGAGATGTCATATGCAACTCCTTCCCATTCCAATCCTGAGACCCTTCCTATAGCATTAGATGTGATATCTCAATGCTTATACCAAATCTGAGACCCTTCCTATAGCATGAGATGTGATATCCAACTTCTTCCCATTCCAATCCTGAGACCCTTCCTATAGCATGAGATGTGATGTCTCAATTCTTCTAATACCAAACCTGAGATCCTTCCTATAACATGAGATGTGATATCCAACTCCTTCCCATTCCAATCCTGAGACCCTTATGATAGCATGAGATGTGATATCTCAATGCCTCTAATACCAAACCTGAGATACTTCTGATAGCATGAGATGTGATATCTCAATGCTTCTAATACCAAACCTGAGATCCTTCCTATAACATGAGATGTGATTTCCAAATCCTTCCACTTCCAAACCTGAGACCCTCCCTTTAGCATGAGATGTGATATCCAACTCCTTCCCATTCCAATCCTGAGACCCTTCTGATAGCATGAGATGTGATATTTCAATGCCTCTAATACCAAACCTGAGATCCTACCTCTAACATGAAATGTGATATCCATCTCCTTCCCTTTCCAAACCTGAGACCCTGCCTATAGCATGAGATGTGATATCCAAGTCCTTCCCATTCCAATCCTGAGACCCTTCCTATAGCATGTGATGTGATATCTCAATGCTTATTCCAAACCTGAGACCCTTCCTATGGCATGAGATGTCATATACAACTCCTTCCCATTCCAATCCTGAGACTCTTCCTATAGCATGAGATGTGATATCTCAATGTTTATACCAAACCTGAGACCCTTCCTATAGCATGAGATGTGATGTCCAACTTCTTCCCATTCCAATCCTGAGACCCTTCCTATAACATGAGATGTGATGTCTCAATGCTTCTAATACCAAACCTGAGACCCTTCCTATAACATGAGATGGGATATCCAACTCCTTCCCATTCCAATCCTGAGACCCTTCCGATAGCAGAGATGTGATATCTCAATGCTTTTACCAAACCTGAGACCCTTCCTATGGCCTGAGATGTCATATACAACTCCTTCCCATTCCAATCCTGAGACCCTTCCTATAGCATGAGATGTGATATCTCAATGCTTATACCAAATTTGAGACCCTTCCTATAGCATGAGATGTGATATCCAACTCCTTCCCATTCCAATCCTGACACCCTTCCTATAGCATGAGATGTGATGTCTCAATGCTTCTAATACCAAACCTGAGATCCTTCCTATAACATGAGATGTGATATCCAACTCCTTCCCATTCCAATCCTGAGACCCTTATGATAGCATGAGATGTGATATCTCAATGCCTCTTATACCAAACCTGAGATACTTCCGATAGCATGAGATGTGATATCTCAATGCTTCTAATACCAAACCTGAGAACCTTCCTATAACATGAGATGTGATTTCCAAATCCTTCCCCTTCCAAACCTGAGACCCTCCCTTTAGCATGAGATGTGATATCAAACTCCTTCCCATTCCAATCCTGAGACCCATCTGATAGCATGAGATGTGATATTTCAATGCCTCTAATACCAAACCTGAGATCCTACCTCTAACATGAAATGTGATATCCATCTCCTTCCCTTTCCAAACCTGAGACCCTGCCTATAGCATGAGATATGATATCCAAGTCCTTTCCATTCCAATCCTGAGACCCTTCCTATAGCATGTGATGTGATATTTCAATTCTTATACCAAACCTGAGACCCTTCCTATGGCATGAGATGTCATATACAACTCCTTCCCATTCCAATCCTGAGACCCTTCCTATAGCATGAGATGTGAAATCTCAATGCTTATACCAAACCTGAGACCCTTCCTATAGCATGAGATGTGATATCCAACTTCTTCCCATTCCAATCCTGAGACCCTTCCTATAACATGAGATGTGATGTCGCAATGCTTCTAATACCAAACCTGAGATCTTTCCTATAACATGAGATGTGATATCCAACTCCTTCCCATTCCAATCCTGAGACCGTTCCTATAGCATGAGATGTGATATCACAATGCTTATACCAAACCTGAGACCGTTCCTATAGCTTGAGATGTGATATCCAACTCCTTCCCATTCCAATCCTGAGACCCTTCCTATAGCATGAGATGTGATATCTCAATGCTTCTAATACCAAACCTGAGATCCTTCCTATAACATGAGATGTGATTTCCAAATCCTTCCCCTTCCAAACCTGAGACCCTCCCTTTAGCATGAGATGTGATATCCAACTCCTTCCCATTCCAATCCTGAGACCCTTCCGATAGCATGAGATGTGATATCTCAATGCTTCTAATACCAAACCTGAGATCCTTCCTATAACATGAGATGTGATTTCCAAATCCTTCCCCTTCCAAACCTGAGACCCTCCCTTTAGCATGATATGTGATATCCAACTCCTTCCCATTCCAATCCTGAGACCCTTCTGATAGCATGAGATGTGCTATTTCAATGCCTCTAATACCAAACCTGAGATCCTACCTCTAACATGAAATGTGATATCCATCTCCTTCCCTTTCCAAACCTGAGACCCTGCCTATAGCATGAGATGTGATATCCAAGTCCTTTCCATTCCAATCCTGAGACCCTTCCTATAGCATGTGATGTGATATCGCAATGCTTATACCAAACCTGAGACCCTTCCTATGGCATGAGATGTCATATACAACTCCTTCCCATTCCAAACCTGAGACCCTTCCTATAGCATGAGATGTGATATCTCAATGCTTATACCAAACCTGAGACCCTTCCTATAGCATGAGATGTGATATCTCAATGCCTCTAATACCAAACCTGAGATCCTTCCTCTAACGTGAAATGTGATATCCAACTCCTTCCCTTTCCAAACCTGAGAGCCTACCTATAGCATGAGATGTGATATCACAATGCTTATACCAAACCTGAGACCGTTCCTATAGCTTGAGATGTGATATCCAACTCCTTCCCATTCTAATCCTGAGACCCTTCCTATAGCATGAGATGTGATATCTCAAGGCCTCTAATACCAAACCTGAGATCGTTCCTCTAACATGAAATGTGATATCCAACTCCTTCCCCTTCCAAACCTGAGAGCCTTCCTATAACATGAGATGTGGCATCCAAGTCCTCCCCATTCCAATCCTGAGACCCTTCCTATAGCATGAGATGTGATATCTCAATGCTTCTAATACCAATCCTGAGACCCTTCCTATAGCAAGAGATGTGATATCCAAATCCTTCCCATTCCAATCCTGAGACCCTTCCTATAACATGAGATGTGATATCCAACTCCTTCCCATTCAAATCCTGAGACCCTTCCTATAGCATGAGAAGGGATATCCAACTCCTTCCCAATCCAATCCTGAGACCCTTCCGATAGCAGAGACGTGATATCTCAATGCTTCTACCAAACCTGAGACCCTTCCTTTAGCATGAGATGTGATATCCAAATCCTTCACATTCCAATCCTGAGACCCTTCCTATAGCATGAGATGTGATATCTCAATGCTTCTAATACCAAACCTGAGATCCTTCCTATAACATGAGATGTGATATCCAATTCCTTCCCATTCCAAACCTGAGACCCTTCCTATTGGATGAGATGTGATATCCAACTCCTTCCCATTCCAACCCTGAGACCCTTCCTATAGCATGAGATGTGATGTCTCAATGCTTCTAATACCAAACCTGAGATCCTTCCTATAACATGAGATGTGATATCCAACTCCTTCCATTCCAATCCTGAGACCCGTCCTATAGCATGAGATGTGATATCTCAATGCTTATACCAAACCTGAGACCCTTCCTATAGCATGAGATGTGATATCCAACTACTTCCCATTCCAATCCTGAGACCCTTCCTATAGCATGAGATGTGATATCTCAATGCTTCTAATACCAAACCTGAGATCCTTCCTCTAACATGAAATGTGATATCCAACTCCTTCCCTTTCCAAACCTAAGAGGCTATCTATAGCATGAGATGTGATATCCAAGTCCTTCCCATTCCAATCCTTAGACCCTTCCTACAGCATGCAATATGATATCTCAATGATTCTAATAACAAACCTGAGACCCGTCCTATAGCATGAGATATGATATCCAAGTCCTTCCCATTCCAATCCTGAGACCCTTCCTATAACATGAAATGTGATATCCAACTCCTTCCCATTCCAACCTGAGACCCTTCCTATAGCATGAGATGGGATATCCAACTTCTTCCAAATCCAATACTGATACCCTTCCGATAGCATGAGATGTGATATCCCAATGCTTCTACCAAACCTGAGACCCATACTATGGCATGAGATGTGATATCAAACTCCTTCCCATTCCAATCCTGAGACCCTTCCTATAGCTTGAGGTGTGATATCCAACTCCTTCCCATTCTAATTCTGAGACCCTTCTTATACCATGAGACTTGATATCTCAATGCTTCTAATACCAAACCTGAGACCCGTCCTATAGCATGAGATGTGATATCTCAATGCTTATACCAAACCTGAGACCCTTCCTATAGCATGAGATGTGATATCTCAATGCTTATACCAAACCTGAGACCCTTCCTATGGCATGAGATGTCATATACAACTCCTTCCCATTCCAAACCTGAGACCCTTCCTATAGCATGAGATGTGATATCCAACTCCTTCCCATTCCAATCCTGAGACCCTTCCTATAGCATGAGATGTGATATCACAATGCTTATACCAAACCTGAGACCGTTCCTATAGCTTGAGATGTGATATCCAACTCCTTCCCATTCCAATCCTGAGACCCTTCCTATAGCATGAGATGTGATATCTCAAGGCCTCTAATACCAAACCTGAGATCGTTCCTCTAACATGAAATGTGATATCCCACTCCTTCCCCTTCCAAACCTGAGAGCCTTCCTATAGCATGAGATATGATAGCCAAGTCCTTCCAATTCCAATCCTGAGACCCTTCTTATAACATGAAATGTGATATCCAACTCCTTCCCATTCCAACCTGAGACCCTTCCTATAGCATGAGATGGGATATCTCAATGCTTCTAATACCAAACCTGAGACTCTTCCTATAACATGAGATGGGATATCCAACTCATTCCCATTCCAATCCTGAGACCCTTCCGATAGCAGAGATGTGATATCTCAATGCTTATACCAAACCTGAGACCCTTCCTATGGCCTGAGATGTCATAGACAACTCCTTCCCATTCCAATCCTGAGACCCTTCCTATAGCATGACATGTGATATCTCAATGCTTATACCAAATCTGAGACCCTTCCTATAGCATGAGATGTGATATCCAACTCCTTCCCATTCCAATCCTGAGACCCTTCCTATAGCATGAGATGTGATGTCTCAATGCTTCTAATACCAAACCTGAGATCCTTCCTATAACATGAGATGTGATATCAAACTCCTTCCCATTCCAATCCTGAGACCCTTATGATAGCATGAGATGTGATATCTCAATGCCTCTAATACCAAACCTGAGATACTTCCGATAGCATGAGATGTGATATCTCAATGCTTCTAATACCAAACCTGAGATCCTTCCTATAACATGAGATGTGATTTCCAAATCCTCCCGCTTCCAAACCTGAGACCCTCCCTTTAGCATGAGATGTGATATCCAACTCCTTCCCATTCCAATCCTGAAACCCTTCTGATAGCATGAGATGTGATATCTCAATGCCTCTAATTCCAAACCTGAGATCCTACCTCTAACATGAAATGTGATATCCATCTCCTTCCCATTCCAATCCCGAGACCCTTCCTATAGCATGAGATGTGATATCTCAATGCTTATACCAAACCTGAGACCCTTCCTATAGCATGAGATGTGATATCCAACTCCTTCCCATTCCAATCCTGAGACTCTTCCTATAGCATGAGATGTGATATCTCAATGCCTCTAATACCAAACCTGAGATCCTTCCTCTAACGTGAAATGTGATATCCAACTCCTTCCCTTTCCAAACCTAAGAGCCTACCTATAGCATGAGATGTGATATCCAAGTCCTTCCCATTCCAATCCTTAGACCCTTCCTACAGCATGCAATATGATATCTCAATAATTCTAATAACAAACCTGAGACCCGTCCTATAACATGAGATGGGATATCCAACTCCTTCCCATTCCAATCCTGAGACACTTCCGATAGCAGAGATGTGATATCTCAATGCTTATACCAAACCTGAGACCCTTCCTATAACATGAGATGTGATATCCAACTCCTTCCCGGTGCAAACCTGAGACCCTTCCTATAGCATATGTGATATCCAACTCCTTCCCATTCCAAACATGAGACCCTTCCTATAGCAAGAGTGTAATATCCAACTCCTTCCCATTCCAATCCTGAGACCATTCCTATAGCATGAGATGTGATATCTCAATGCTTCTAATACCAAACCTGAGATCCTTCCTATGAACATGAGATGTGATATCCAATTCCTCCCCATTCCAAACCTGAGAACCTTCCTACAGCATGCGATGTGATATCTCAATGCTTCTAATACCAAACCCGAGACCAGTCCTATAACATGAGATTGGATATCCAACTCCTTCCCCTTCCAAACCTGAGACTCTTCCTATAGCATGAGATGTGATATCCACCTTCTTCCCATTCCAATCCTGAGATCCTTCCTATAACATGAGATGTGATGTCTCAATGCTTCTAATACCAAACCTGAGATCTTTCCTATAACATGAGATGTGATATCCAACTCCTTCACATTCCAATCCTGAGACCCTTCCTATAGCATGAGATGTGATATCTCAATGCTTATACCAAACCTGAGACCCTTCCTATAGCTTGAGATGTGATATCCAACTCTTTCCCATTCCAATCCTGAGACCCTTCCTATAGCATGAGATGTGATATCTCAAGGCCTCTAATACCAAACCTGAGATCCTTCCTCTGACATGAAATGTGATATCCAACTCCTTCCCCTTGCAAACCTGAGAGCCTTCCTATAACATGAAATGTGATATCCAATTCCTTCCCATTCCAACCTGAGACCCTTCCTATAGCATGAGATGGGATATCCAACTCCTTCCAAATCCAATACTGATACCCTTCCGATAGCATGAGATGTGATATCCCAATGCTTCTACCAAACCTGAGACCCATACTATGGCATGAGATGTGATATCAAACTTCTTCCCATTCCAATCCTGAGACCCTACCTATAGCTTGAGATGTGATATCCAACTCCTTCCCATTCCAATTCTGAGACCCTTCCTATACCATGAGACTTGACATCTCAATGCTTCTAATACCAAACCTGAGACCCGTCCTATAACATGAGATGTGATATCCAAATCCTTCCCCTTCCAAACCTTAGACCCTTCCTTTATCATGAGATGTGATATCCAATTCCTTCCCATTCCAATCCTGAGACCCTTCCGATATCATGAGATTTGTTATCTCAATGCTTCTAATATCAAACTTGAGACCCTCCCTATAACATGAGATGTGACATCCAAGTCCTCCCCATTGCAATCCTGAGACCCTTCCTATAGCATGAGATGTGATATCTCAATGCTTCTAATACCAAACCTGAGACCCTTCCTATAACATGATTTGGGATATCCAACTCCTTCCCATTCCAATCCTGAGACCCTTCCGATAGCAGAGATGTGATATCTCAATGCTTATACCAAACCTGAGACCCTTCCTATGGCCTGAGATGTCATATGCAACTCCTTCCCATTCCAATCCTGAGACCCTTCCTATAGCATTAGATGTGATATCTCAATGCTTATACCAAATCGGAGACCCTTCCTATAGCATGAGATGTGATATCCAACTTCTTCCCATTCCAATCCTGAGACCCTTCCTATAGCATGAGATGTGATGTCTCTATTCTTCTAATACCAAACCTGAGATCCTTCCTATAACATGAGATGTGATATCCAACTCCTTCCCATTCCAATCCTGAGACCCTTATGATAGCATGAGATGTGATATCTCAATGCCTCTAATACCAAACCTGAGATACTTCCGATAGCATGAGATGTGATATCTCAATGCTTCTAATACCAAACCTGAGATCCTTCCTATAACATGAGATGTGATTTCCAAATCCTTCCCCTTCCAAACCTGAGACCCTCCCTTTAGCATGAGATGTGATATCAAACTCCTTCCCATTCCAATCCTGAGACCCATCTGATAGCATGAGATGTGATATTTCAATGCCTCTAATACCAAACCTGAGATCCTACCTCTAACATGAATTGTGATATCCATCTCCTTCCCTTTCCAAACCTGAGACCCTGCCGATAGCATGAGATGTGATATCCAAGTCCTTTCCATTCCAATCCTGAGACCCTTCCTATAGCATGTGATGTGATATCTCAATTCTTATACCAAACCTGAGACCCTTCTTATGGCATGAGATGTCATAATCAACTCCTTCCCATTCCAATCCTGAGACCCTTCCTATAGCATGAGATATGATATCTCAATGCTTATACCAAACCTGATACCCTTCCTATAGCATGAGATGTGATATCCAACTTCTTCCCATTCCAATCCTGAGACCCTTCCTATAACATGAGATGTGATGTCGCAATGCTTCTAATACCAAACCTGAGATCTTTCCTATAACATGAGATGTGATATCCAACTCCTTCCCATTCCAATCCTGAGACCCTTCCTATAGCATGAGATGTGATATCACAATGCTTATAGCAAACCTGAGACCGTTCCTATAGCTTGAGATGTGATATCCAACTCCTTCCCATTCCAATCCTGAGACCCTTCCTATAGCATGAGATGTGATATCTCAAGGCCTCTAATACCAAACCTGAGATCGTTCCTCTAACATGAAATGTGATATCCAACTCCTTCCCCTTCCAAACCTGAGAGCCTTCCTATAACATGAGATGTGATATCCAACTCCTTCCCATTCCAATCCTGAGACCCTTATGATAGCATGAGATGTGATATCTCAATGCCTCTAATACCAAACCTGAGATACTTCCGATAGCATGAGATGTGATATCTCAATGCTTCTAATACCAAACCTGAGATCCTTCCTATAACATGAGATGTGATTTCCAAATCCTTCCCCTTCCAAACCTGAGACCCTCCCTTTAGCATGAGATGTGATATCCAACTCCTTCCCATTCCAATCCTGAGACCCTTCTGATAGCATGAGATGTGATATCTCAATGCTTATACCAAACCTGAGACCCTTACTATAGCATGAGATGTGATATCCAACTCCTTCCCATTCCAATCCTGAGACCCTTCCTATAGCATGAGATGTGATATCACAATGCTTATACCAAACCTGAGACCCTTCCTATAGCATGAGATGTGATATCTCAAGGCCTCTAATACCAAACCTGACATCGTTCCTCTAACATGAAATGTGATATCCAACTCCTTCCCCTTCCAAACCTGAGAGCCTTCCTATAGCATGAGATATGATAGCCAAGTCCTTCCAATTCCAATCCTGAGACCCTTCCTATAACATGAAATGTGATATCCAACTCCTTCCCATTCCAACCTGAGACCCTTCCTATAGCATGAGATGGGATATCTCAATGCTTCTAATACCAAACCTGAGACTCTTCCTATAACATGAGATGGGATATCCAACTCATTCCCATTCCAATCCTGAGACCCTTCCGATAGCAGAGATGTGATATCTCAATGCTTATACCAAACCTGAGACCCTTCCTATGGCCTGAGATGTCATATACAACTCCTTCCCATTCCAATCCTGAGACCCTTCCTATAGCATGAGATGTGATATCTCAATGCTTATACCAAATCTGAGACCCTTCCTATAGCATGAGATGTGATATCCAACTCCTTCCCATTCCAATCCTGAGACCCTTCCTATAGCATGAGATGTGATGTCTCAATGCTTCTAATACCAAACCTGAGATCCTTCCTATAACATGAGATGTGATATCCAACTCCTTCCCATTCCAATCCTGAGACCCTTATGATAGCATGAGATGTGATATCTCAATGCCTCTAATACCAAACCTGAGATACTTCCGATAGCATGAGATGTGATATCTCAATGCTTCTAATACCAAACCTGAGATCCTTCCTATAACATGAGATGTGATTTCCAAATCCTCCCGCTTCCAAACCTGAGACCCTCCCTTTAGCATGAGATGTGATATCCAACTCCTTCCCATTCCAATCCTGAAACCCTTCTGATAGCATGAGATGTGATATCTCAATGCCTCTAATTCCAAACCTGAGATCCTACCTCTAACATGAAATGTGATATCCATCTCCTTCCCATTCCAATCCCGAGACCCTTCCTATAGCATGAGATGTGATATCTCAATGCTTATACCAAACCTGAGACCCTTCCTATAGCATGAGATGTGATATCCAACTCCTTCCCATTCCAATCCTGAGACTCTTCCTATAGCATGAGATGTGATATCTCAATGCCTCTAATACCAAACCTGAGATCCTTCCTCTAACGTGAAATGTGATATCCAACTCCTTCCCTTTCCAATCCTGAGAGCCTACCTATAGCATGAGATGTGATATCCAAGTCCTTCCCATTCCAATCCTTAGACCCTTCCTACAGCATGCAATATGATATCTCAATGATTCTAATAACAAACCTGAGACCCGTCCTATAACATGAGATGGGATATCCAACTCCTTCCCATTCCAATCCTGAGACACTTCCGATAGCAGAGATGTGATATCTCAATGCTTATACCAAACCTGAGACCCTTCCTATAACATGAGATGTGATATCCAACTCCTTCCCGGTCCAAACCTGAGACCCTTCCTATAGCATATGTGATATCCAACTCCTTCCCATTCCAAACATGAGACCCTTCCTATAGCAAGAGTGTAATATCCAACTCCTTCCCATTCCAATCCTGAGACCATTCCTATAGCATGAGATGTGATATCTCAATGCTTCTAATACCAAACCTGAGATCCTTCCTATGAACATGAGATGTGATATCCAATTCCTCCCCATTCCAAACCTGAGAACCTTCCCACAGCATGCGATGTGATATCTCAATGCTTCTAATACCAAACCCGAGACCAGTCCTATAACATGAGATTGGATATCCAACTCCTTCCCCTTCCAGACCTGAGACTCTTCCTATAGCATGAGATGTGATATCCACCTTCTTCCCATTCCAATCCTGAGACCCTTCCTATAACATGAGATGTGATGTCTCAATGCTTCTAATACCAAACCTGAGATCTTTCCTATAACATGAGATGTAATATCCAACTCCTTCACATTCCAATCCTGAGACACTTCATATAGCATGAGATGTGATATCTCAATGCTTATACCAAACCTGAGACCCTTCCTATAGCATGAGATGGGATATCCAACTCCTTCCAAATCCAATACTGATACCCTTCCGATAGCATGAGATGTGATATCCCAATGCTTCTACCAAACCTGAGACCCATACTATGCATGAGATGTGATATCAAACTTCTTCCCATTCCAATCCTGAGACCCTACCTATAGCTTGAGATGTGATATCCAACTCCTTCCCATTCCAATTCTGAGACCCTTCCTATACCATGAGACTTGATATCTCAATGCTTCTAATACCAAACCTGAGACCCGTCCTATAACATGAGATGTGATATCCAAATCCTTCCCCTTCCAAACCTTAGACCCTTCCTTTATCATGAGATGTGATATCCAATTCCTTCCCATTCCAATCCTGAGACCCTTCCGATATCATGAGATTTGTTATCTCAATGCTTCTAATATCAAACTTGAGACCCTCCCTATAACATGAGATGTGACATCCAAGTCCTCCCCATTCCAATCCTGAGACCCTTCCTATAGCATGAGATGTGATATCTCAATGCTTCTAATACCAAACCTGAGACCCTTCCTATAACATGATTTGGGATATCCAACTCCTTCCCATTCCAATCCTGAGACCCTTCCGATAGCAGAGATGTGATATCTCAATGCTTATACCAAACCTGAGACCCTTCCTATGGCCTGAGATGTCATATGCAACTCCTTCCCATTCCAATCCTGAGACCCTTCCTATAGCATGAGATGTGATATCCAACTTCTTCCCATTCCAATCCTGAGACCCTTCCTATAGCATGAGATGTGATGTCTCAATTCTTCTAATACCAAACCTGAGATCCTTCCTATAACATGAGATGTGATATCCAACTCCTTCCCATTCCAATCCTGAGACCCTTATGATAGCATGAGATGTGATGTCTCAATGCCTCTAATTCCAAACCTGAGATACTTCCGATAGCATGAGATGTGATATCTCAATGCTTCTAATACCAAACCTGAGATCCTTCCTATAACATGAGATGTGATTTCCAAATCCTCCCGCTTCCAAACCTGAGACCCTCCCTTTAGCATGAGATGTGATATCCAACTCCTTCCCATTCCAATCCTGAAACCCTTCTGATAGCATGAGATGTGATATCTCAATGCCTCTAATTCCAAACCTGAGATCCTACCTCTAACATGAAATGTGATATCCATCTCCTTCCCATTCCAATCCCGAGACCCTTCCTATAGCATGAGATGTGATATCTCAATGCTTATACCAAACCTGAGACCCTTCCTATAGCATGAGATGTGATATCCAACTCCTTCCCATTCCAATCCTGAGACCCTTCCTATAGCATGAGATGTGATGTCTCAATGCTTCTAATACCAAACCTGAGATCCTTCCTATAACATGAGATGTGATATCCAACTCCTTCCCATTCCAATCCTGAGACCCTTATGATAGCATGAGATGTGATATCTCAATGCCTCTAATACCAAACCTGAGATACTTCCGATAGCATGAGATGTGATATCTCAATGCTTCTAATACCAAACCTGAGATCCTTCCTATAACATGAGATGTGATTTCCAAATCCTTCCCCTTCCAAACCTGAGACCCTCCCTTTAGCATGAGATGTGATATCCAACTCCTTCCCATTCCAATCCTGAGACCCATCTGATAGCATGAGATGTGATATTTCAATGCCTCTAATACCAAACCTGAGATCCTACCTCTAACATGAAATGTGATATCCATCTCCTTCCCTTTCCAAACCTGAGACCCTGCCTATAGCATGAGATGTGATATCCAAGTCCTTTCCATTCCAATCCTGAGACCCTTCCTATAGCATGTGATGTGATATCTCAATGCTTATACCAAACCTGAGACCCTTCCTATGGCATGAGATGTCATATACAACTCCTTCCCATTCCAATCCTGAGACCCTTCCTATAGCATGAGATGTGATATCTCAATGCTTATACCAAACCTGAGACCCTTCCTATAGCATGAGATGTGATATCCAACTCCTTCCCATTCCAATCCTGAGACCCTTCCTATAGCATGAGATGTGATATCTCAAGGCCTCTAATACCAAACCTGAGATCGTTCCTCTAACATGAAATGTGATATCCAACTCCTTCCCCTTCCAAACCTGAGAGCCTTCCTATAACATGAGATGTGACATCCAAGTCCTCCCCATTCCAATCCTGAGACCCTTCCTATAGCATGAGATGTGATATCTCAATGCTTCTAATACCAAACCTGAGACCCTTCCTATAACATGATTTGGGATATCCAACTCCTTCCCATTCCAATCCTGAGACCCTTCCGATAGCAGAGATGTGATATCTCAATGCTTATACCAAACCTGAGACCCTTCCTATGGCCTGAGATGTCATATGCAACTCCTTCCCATTCCAATCCTGAGACCCTTCCTATAGCATTAGATGTGATATCTCAATTCTTATACCAAATCTGAGACCCTTCCTATAGCATGAGATGTGATATCCAACTTCTTCCCATTCCAATCCTGAGACCCTTCCTATAGCATGAGATGTGATGTCTCAATTCTTCTAATACCAAACCTGAGATCCTTCCTATAACATGAGATGTGATATCCAACTCCTTCCCATTCCAATCCTGAGACCCTTATGATAGCATGAGATGTGATATCTCAATGCCTCTAATACCAAACCTGAGATACTTCTGATAGCATGAGATGTGATATCTCAATGCTTCTAATACCAAACCTGAGATCCTTCCTATAACATGAGATGTGATTTCCAAATCCTTCCACTTCCAAACCTGAGACCCTCCCTTTAGCATGAGATGTGATATCCAACTCCTTCCCATTCCAATCCTGAGACCCTTCTGATAGCATGAGATGTGATATTTCAATGCCTCTAATACCAAACCTGAGATCCTACCTCTAACATGAAATGTGATATCCATCTCCTTCCCTTTCCAAACCTGAGACCCTGCCTATAGCATGAGATGTGATATCCAAGTCTTTCCCATTCCAATCCTGAGACCCTTCCTATAGCATGTGATGTGATATCTCAATGCTTATACCAAACCTGAGACCCTTCCTATGGCATGAGATGTCATATACAACTCCTTCCCATTCCAATCCTGAGACCCTTCCTATAGCATGAGATGTGATATCTCAATGCTTATACCAAACCTGAGACCCTTCCTATAGCATGAGATGTGATATCCAACTTCTTCCCATTCCAATCCTGAGACCCTTCCTATAACATGAGATGTGATGTCTCAATGCTTCTAATACCAAACCTGAGACCCTTCCTATAACATGAGATGGGATATCCAACTCCTTCCCATTCCAATCCTGAGACCCTTCCGATAGCAGAGATGTGATATCTCAATGCTTTTACCAAACCTGAGACCCTTCCTATGGCCTGAGATGTCATATACAACTCCTTCCCATTCCAATCCTGAGACCCTTCCTATAGCATGAGATGTGATATCTCAATGCTTATACCAAATCTGAGACCCTTCCTATAGCATGAGATGTGATATCCAACTCCTTCCCATTCCAATCCGTAGACCCTTCCTATAGCATGAGATGTGATGTCTCAATGCTTCTAATACCAAACCTGAGATCCTTCCTATAACATGAGAGGTGATATCCAACTCCTTCCCATTCCAATCCTGAGACCCTTATGATAGCATGAGATGTGATATCTCAATGCCTCTAATACCAAACCTGAGATACTTCCGATAGCATGAGATGTGATATCTCAATGCTTCTAATACCAAACCTGAGATCCTTCCTATAACATGAGATGTGATTTCCAAATCCTTCCCCTTCCAAACCTGAGACCCTCCCTTTAGCATGAGATGTGATATCCAACTCCTTCCCATTCCAATCCTGAGACCCTTCTGATAGCATGAGATGTGATATTTCAATGCCTCAAATACCAAACCTGAGATCCTACCTCTAACATGAAATGTGATATCCATCTCCTTCCCTTTCCAAACCTGAGACCCTGCCTATAGCATGAGATGTGATATCCAAGTCCTTTCCATTCCAATCCTGAGACCCTTCCTATAGCATGTGATGTGATATCTCAATGCTTATACCAAACCTGAGACCCTTCCTATGGCATGAGATGTCATATACAACTCCTTCCCATTCCAAACCTGAGACCCTTCCTATAGCATGAGATGTGATATCTCAATGCTTATACCAAACCTGAGACCCTTCCTATAGCATGAGATGTGATATCCAACTTCTTCCCATTCCAATCCTGAGACCCTTCCTATAACATGAGATGTGATGTCGCAATGCTTCTAATACCAAACCTGAGATCTTTCCTATAACATGAGATGTGATATCCAACTCCTTCCCATTCCAATCCTGAGACCCTTCCTATAGCATGAGATGTGATATCACAATGCTTATACCAAACCTGAGACCGTTCCTATAGCTTGAGATGTGATATCCAACTCCTTCCCATTCCAATCCTGAGACCCTTCCTATAGCATGAGATGTGATATCTCAAGGCCTCTAATACCAAACCTGAGATTGTTCCTCTAACATGAAATGTGATATCCAACTCCTTCCCCTTCCAAACCTGAGAGCCTTCCTATAGCATGAGATATGATAGCCAAGTCCCTCCAATTCCAATCCTGAGACCCTTCCTATAACATGAAATGTGATATCCAACTCCTTCCCATTCCAACCTGAGACCCTTCCTATAGCATGAGATGGGATATCTCAATGCTTCTAATAACAAGCCTGAGACTCTTCCTATAACATGAGATGGGATATCCAACTCCTTCCCATTCCAATCCTGAGACCCTTCCTATAGCATGAGATGTGATATCTCAATGCTTATACCAAATCTGAGACCCTTCCTATAGCATGAGATGTGATATCCAACTCCTTCCCATTCCAATCCTGAGACCCTTCCTATAGCATGAGATGTGATGTCTCAATGCTTCTAATACCAAACCTGAGATCCTTCCTATAACATGAGATGTGATATCCAACTCCTTCCCATTCCAATCCTGAGACCCTTATGATAGCATGAGATGTGATATCTCAATGCCTCTAATACCAAACCTGAGATACTTCCGATAGCATGAGATGTGATATCTCAATGCTTCTAATACCAAACCTGAGATCCTTCCTATAACATGAGATGTGATTTCCAAATCCTCCCGCTTCCAAACCTGAGACCCTCCCTTTAGCATGAGATGTGATATCCAACTCCTTCCCATTCCAATCCTGAGACCCTTCTGATAGCATGAGATGTGATATCTCAATGCCTCTAATGCCAAACCTGAGATCCTACCTCTAACATGAAATGTGATATCCATCTCCTTCCCTTTCCAAACCTGAGACCCTGCCTATAGCATGAGATGTGATATCCAAGTCCTTCCCATTCCAATCCTGAGACCCTTCCTATAGCATGTGATGTGATATCTCAATGCTTATACCAAACCTGAGACCCTTCCTATGGCATGAGATGTCATATACAACTCCTTCCCATTCCAATCCTGAGACCCTTCCTATAGCATGAGATGTGATATCTCAATGCTTATACCAAACCTGAGACCCTTCCTATAGCATGAGATGTGATATCCAACTTCTTCCCATTCCAATCCTGAGACCCTTCCTATAACATGAGATGTGATGTCTCAATGCTTCTAATACCAAACCTGAGATCTTTCCTATAACATGAGATATGATATCCAACTACTTCCCATTCCAATCCTGAGACCCTTCCTATAGCATGAGATGTGATATCACAATGCTTATACCAAACCTGAGACCGTTCCTATAGCTTGAGATGTGATATCCAACTCCTTCCCATTCCAATCCTGAGACCCTTCCTATAGCATGAGATGTGATATCTCAAGGCCTCTAATACCAAACCTGAGATCCTTCCTCTAACATGAAATGTGATATTCAACTCCTTCCCCTTCCAAACCTGAGAGCCTTCCTATAGCATGAGATATGATATCCAAGTCCTTCCCATTCCAATTCTGAGACCCTTCCTATATCATGAGATGGGATATCTCAATGCTTTTAATACCAAACCTGAGACCCTTCCTATAACATGAGATGGGAATATCCAACTCCTTCCCATTCCAATCCTGAGACCCTTCCGATAGCAGAGATGTGATATCTCACTGCTTATACCAAACCTGAGATCCTTCCTATAACATGAGATGTGATATCCAACTCCTTCCCATTCCAATCCTGAGACACTTCCTATAGCATGAGATGTGATATCTCACTGCTTATACCAAACCTGAGACCCTTCCTCTAGAATGAGATGTGATATCCAACTCCTTCCCATTCCAATCCTGAGACCCTTCCTATAGCATGAGATGTGATATCTCAATGCTTCTAATATCAAACTTGAGACCCTCCCTATAGCATGAGATGTGATACCCAAGTCCTTCCCATTCCAATCCTGAGACACTTCCTATAGCATGAGATGTGATATCTCAATGCTTCTAATACCAAACCTGAGACTCTTCCTATAACATGAGATGGGATATCCAACTCCTTCCCATTCCAATCCTGAGACCCTTCCAATAGCAGAGATGTGATATCTCAATGCTTATACCAAACCTAAGACCCTTCCTATGGCATGAGATGTGATATCCAACTCCTTCCCATTCCAATCCCGAGACCCTTCCTATAGCATGAGATGTGATATCTCGATGCTTATACCAAATCTGAGACCCTTCCTATAGCATGAGATGTAATATCCAACTCCTTCCCATTCCAATCCTGAGGCCCTTCCTATAGCATGAGATGTAATGTCTCAATGCTTCTAATACCAAACCTGAGATCCTTCCTATAACATGAGATGTGATATCCAACTCCTTCCCATTCCAATCCTGAGACCCTTCCTATAGCATGAGATGTGATGTCTCAATGCTTCTAATACCAAACCTGAGAACCTTCCTACAGCATGCGATGTGATATCTCAATGCTTCTAATACCAAACCTGAGACCAGTCCTATAACATGAGATTGGATATCCAACTCCTTCTCCTTCCAAACCTGAGACCCTTCCTATAGCATGAGATGTGATATCCAACTTCTTCCCATTCCAATCCTGAGACCCTTCCTATAACATGAGATGTGATGTCTCAATGCTTCTAATACCAAACCTGAGATCTTTCCTATAACATGAGATGTAATATCCAACTCCTTCCCATTCCAATCCTGAGACCCTTCCTATAGCATGAGATGTGCTATCTCAATGCTTATACCAAACCTGAGACCCTTCCTAAAGCTTGAGATGTGATATCCAACTCCTTCCGATTCCAATCCTGAGACCCTTCCTATAGCATGATATGTGATATCTCAATGCCTCTAATATCAAACCTGAGATCCTTCCTCTAACATGAAATGTGATATCGAACTCCTTCCCTTTCCAAACCTGAGAGCCTACCTATAGCATGAGATGTGATATCCAAGTCCTTCCCATTCCAATCCTTAGACCCTTCCTACAGCATGCAATATGATATCTCAATGATTCTAATAACAAACCTGAGACCCGTCCTATAACATGAGATGTGATATCCAACTCCTTCCCGTTTCAAACCTGAGACCCTTCCTATAGCATGAGATGTGATATCCAACTTCTTCCCATTCCAATCCTGAGACCCTTCCTATAACATGAGATGTGATGTCTCAATGCTTCTAATACCAAACCTGAGATCTTTCCTATAACATGAGATGTAATATCCAACTCCTTCCCATTCCAATCCTGAGACCCTTCCTATAGCATGAGATGTGCTATCTCAATGCTTATACCAAACCTGAGACCCTTCCTAAAGCTTGAGATGTGATATCCAACTCCTTCCCATTCCAATCCTGAGACCCTTCCTATAGCATGAGATGTTATATCTCAATGCTTCTAATATCAAACTTGAGACCCTCCCTATAGCATGAGATGTGATACCCAAGTCCTTCCCATTCCAATCCTGAGACACTTCCTATAGCATGAGATGTGATGTCTCAATGCTTCTAATACCAAACCTGAGATCCTTCCTATAACATGAGATGTGATATCCAACTCCTTCCCATTCCAATCCCGGGACCCTTCCTATAGCATGAGCTGTGATATCTCAATGTTTATACCAAACCTGAGACCCTTCCTATAGCATGAGATGTGATATCCAACTCCTTCCCATTCCAATCCTGAGACCCTTCCTATAGCATGAGATGTGATATCTCAATGCCTCTAATACCAAACCTGAGATCCTTCCTCTAACATGAAATGTGATATCCATCTCCTTCCCTTTCCAAACATGAGAGCCTACCTATAGCATGAGATGTGATATCCAAGTCCTTCCCATTCCAATCCTTAGACCCTTCCTACAGCATGCAATATGATATCTCAATGATTCTAATAACAAACCTGAGACCCATCCTATAACATGAGATGGGATATCCAACTCCTTCCCATTCCAATCCTGAGACACTTCCGATAGCAGAGATGTGATATCTCAATGCTTATACCAAACCTGAGACCCTTCCTATAACATGAGATGCGATATCCAACTCCTTCCCGGTCCAAACCTGAGACCCTTACTATAGCATATGTGATATCCAACTCCTTCCCATTCCAAACATGAGACCCTTCCTATAGCAAGAATGTAATATCCAACTCCTTCCCATTCCAATCCTGAGACCCTTCCTATAGCATGAGATGTGATATCACAATGCTTATACCAAACCTGAGACCGTTCCTATAGCTTGAGATGTGATATCCAACTCCTTCCCATTCCAATCCTGAGACCCTTCCTATAGCATGAGATGTGATATCTCAAGGCCTCTAATACCAAACCTGAGATTGTTCCTCTAACATGAAATGTGATATCCAACTCCTTCCCCTTCCAAACCTGAGAGCCTTCCTATAGCATGAGATATGATAGCCAAGTCCCTCCAATTCCAATCCTGAGACCCTTCCTATAACATGAAATGTGATATCCAACTCCTTCCCATTCCAACCTGAGACCCTTCCTATAGCATGAGATGGGATATCTCAATGCTTCTAATAACAAGCCTGAGACTCTTCCTATAACATGAGATGGGATATCCAACTCCTTCCCATTCCAATCCTGAGACCCTTCCTATAGCATGAGATGTGATATCTCAATGCTTATACCAAATCTGAGACCCTTCCTATAGCATGAGATGTGATATCCAACTCCTTCCCATTCCAATCCTGAGACCCTTCCTATAGCATGAGATGTGATGTCTCAATGCTTCTAATACCAAACCTGAGATCCTTCCTATAACATGAGATGTGATATCCAACTCCTTCCCATTCCAATCCTGAGACCCTTATGATAGCATGAGATGTGATATCTCAATGCCTCTAATACCAAACCTGAGATACTTCCGATAGCATGAGATGTGATATCTCAATGCTTCTAATACCAAACCTGAGATCCTTCCTATAACATGAGATGTGATTTCCAAATCCTCCCGCTTCCAAACCTGAGACCCTCCCTTTAGCATGAGATGTGATATCCAACTCCTTCCCATTCCAATCCTGAGACCCTTCTGATAGCATGAGATGTGATATCTCAATGCCTCTAATGCCAAACCTGAGATCCTACCTCTAACATGAAATGTGATATCCATCTCCTTCCCTTTCCAAACCTGAGACCCTGCCTATAGCATGAGATGTGATATCCAAGTCCTTCCCATTCCAATCCTGAGACCCTTCCTATAGCATGTGATGTGATATCTCAATGCTTATACCAAACCTGAGACCCTTCGTATGGCATGAGATGTCATATACAACTCCTTCCCATTCCAATCCTGAGACCCTTCCTATAGCATGAGATGTGATATCTCAATGCTTATACCAAACCTGAGACCCTTCCTATAGCATGAGATGTGATATCCAACTTCTTCCCATTCCAATCCTGAGACCCTTCCTATAACATGAGATGTGATGTCTCAATGCTTCTAATACCAAACCTGAGATCTTTCCTATAACATGAGATGTGATATCCAACTACTTCCCATTCCAATCCTGAGACCCTTCCTATAGCATGAGATGTGATATCACAATGCTTATACCAAACCTGAGACCGTTCCTATAGCTTGAGATGTGATATCCAACTCCTTCCCATTCCAATCCTGAGACCCTTCCTATAGCATGAGATGTGATATCTCAAGGCCTCTAATACCAAACCTGAGATCCTTCCTCTAACATGAAATGTGATATTCAACTCCTTCCCCTTCCAAACCTGAGAGCCTTCCTATAGCATGAGATATGATATCCAAGTCCTTCCCATTCCAATTCTGAGACCCTTCCTATATCATGAGATGGGATATCTCAATGCTTCTAATACCAAACCTGAGACCCTTCCTATAACATGAGATGGGAATATCCAACTCCTTCCCATTCCAATCCTGAGACCCTTCCGATAGCAGAGATGTGATATCTCAATGCTTATACCAAACCTGAGATCCTTCCTATAACATGAGATGTGATATCCAACTCCTTCCCATTCCAATCCTGAGACACTTCCTATAGCATGAGATGTGATATCTCACTGCTTATACCAAACCTGAGACCCTTCCTCTAGAATGAGATGTGATATCCAACTCCTTCCCATTCCAATCCTGAGACCCTTCCTATAGCATGAGATGTGATATCTCAATGCTTCTAATATCAAACTTGAGACCCTCCCTATAGCATGAGATGTGATACCCAAGTCCTTCCCATTCCAATCCTGAGACACTTCCTATAGCATGAGATGTGATATCTCAATGCTTCTAATACCAAACCTGAGACTCTTCCTATAACATGAGATGGGATATCCAACTCCTTCCCATTCCAATCCTGAGACCCTTCCAATAGCAGAGATGTGATATCTCAATGCTTATACCAAACCTAAGACCCTTCCTATGGCATGAGATGTGATATCCAACTCCTTCCCATTCCAATCCCGAGACCCTTCCTATAGCATGAGATGTGATATCTCGATGCTTATACCAAATCTGAGACCCTTCCTATAGCATGAGATGTGATATCCAACTTCTTCCCATTCCAATCCTGAGACCCTTCCTATAACATGAGATGTGATGTCTCAATGCTTCTAATACCAAACCTGAGATCTTTCCTATAACATGAGATGTAATATCCAACTCCTTCCCATTCCAATCCTGAGACCCTTCCTATAGCATGAGATGTGCTATCTCAATGTTTATACCAAACCTGAGACCCTTCCTAAAGCTTGAGATGTGATATCCAACTCCTTCCCATTCCAATCCTGAGACCCTTCCTATAGCATGAGATGTGATATCTCAATGCTTCTAATATCAAACTTGAGACCCTCCCTATAGCATGAGATGTGATACCCAAGTCCTTCCCATTCCAATCCTGAGACCCTTCCTATAGCATGAGATGTGATATCTCAATGCTTATACCAAATCTGAGACCCTTCCTATAGCATGAGATGTGATATCCAACTCCTTCCCATTCCAATCCTGAGACCCTTCCTATAGCATGAGATGTGATGTCTCAATGCTTCTAATACCAAACCTGAGATCCTTCCTATAACATGAGATGTGATATCCAACTCCTTCCCATTCCAATCCTGAGACCCTTATGATAGCATGAGATGTGATATCTCAATGCCTCTAATACCAAACCTGAGATACTTCCGATAGCATGAGATGTGATATCTCAATGCTTCTAATACCAAACCTGAGATCCTTCCTATAACATGAGATGTGATTTCCAAATCCTTCCCCTTCCAAACCTGAGACCCTCCCTTTAGCATGAGATGTGATATCAAACTCCTTCCCATTCCAGTCCTGAGACCCATCTGATAGCATGAGATGTGATATTTCAATGCCTCTAATACCAAACCTGAGATCCTACCTCTAACATGAAATGTGATATCCATCTCCTTCCCTTTTCAAACCTGAGACCCTTCCTATGGCATGAGATGTCATATACAACTCCTTCCCATTCCAATCCTGAGACCCTTCCTATAGCATGAGATGTGATATCTCAATGCTTATACCAAACCTGAGACCCTTCCTATAGCATGAGATGTGATATCCAACTTCTTCCCATTCCAATCCTGAGACCCTTCCTATAACATGAGATGTGATGTCGCAATGCTTCTAATACCAAACCTGAGATCTTTCCTATAACATGAGATGTGATATCCAACTCCTTCCCATTCCAATCCTGAGACCCTTCCTATAGCATGAGATGTGATATCACAATGCTTATACCAAACCTGAGACCGTTCCTATAGCTTGAGATGTGATATCCAACTCCTTCCCATTCCAATCCTGAGACCCTTCCTATAGCATGAGATGTGATATCGCAAGGCCTCTAATACCAAACCTGAGATCGTTCCTCTAACATGAAATGTGATATCCAACTCCTTCCCCTTCCAAACCTGAGAGCCTTCCTATAACATGAGATGTGATATCCAACTCCTTCCCATTCCAATCCTGAGACCCTTATGATAGCATGAGATGTGATATCTCAATGCCTCTAATACCAAACCTGAGATACTTCCGATAGCATGAGATGTGATATCTCAATGCTTCTAATACCAAACCTGAGATCCTTCCTATAACATGAGATGTGATTTCCAAATCCTTCCCCTTCCAAACCTGAGACCCTCCCTTTAGCATGAGATGTGATATCCAACTCCTTCCCATTCCAATCCTGAGACCCTTCTGATAGCATGAGATGTGATATTTCAATGCCTCAAATACCAAACCTGAGATCCTACCTCTAACATGAAATGTGATATCCATCTCCTTCCCTTTCCAAACCTGAGACCCTGCCTATAGCATGAGATGTGATATCCAAGTCCTTTCCATTCCAATCCTGAGACCCTTCCTATAGCATGTGATGTGATATCTCAATGCTTATACCAAACCTGAGACCCTTCCTATGGCATGAGATGTCATATACAACTCCTTCCCATTCCAAACCTGAGACCCTTCCTATAGCATGAGATGTGATATCTCAATGCTTATACCAAACCTGAGACCCTTCCTATAGCATGAGATGTGATATCCAACTTCTTCCCATTCCAATCCTGAGACCCTTCCTATAACATGAGATGTGATGTCGCAATGCTTCTAATACCAAACCTGAGATCTTTCCTATAACATGAGATGTGATATCCAACTCCTTCCCATTCCAATCCTGAGACCCTTCCTATAGCATGAGATGTGATATCACAATGCTTATACCAAACCTGAGACCGTTCCTATAGCTTGAGATGTGATATCCAACTCCTTCCCATTCCAATCCTGAGACCCTTCCTATAGCATGAGATGTGATATCTCAAGGCCTCTAATACCAAACCTGAGATTGTTCCTCTAACATGAAATGTGATATCCAACTCCTTCCCCTTCCAAACCTGAGAGCCTTCCTATAGCATGAGATATGATAGCCAAGTCCTTCCAATTCCAATCCTGAGACCCTTCCTATAACATGAAATGTGATATCCAACTCCTTCCCATTCCAACCTGAGACCCTTCCTATAGCATGAGATGGGATATCTCAATGCTTCTAATAACAAACCTGAGACTCTTCCTATAACATGAGATGGGGTATCCAACTCATTCCCATTCCAATCCTGAGACCCTTCCGATAGCAGAGATGTGATATCTCAATGCTTATACCAAACCTGAGACCCTTCCTATGGCCTGAGATGTCATATACAACTCCTTCCCATTCCAATCCTGAGACCCTTCCTATAGCATGAGATGTGATATCTCAATGCTTATACCAAATCTGAGACCCTTCCTATAGCATGAGATGTGATATCCAACTCCTTCCCATTCCAATCCTGAGACCCTTCCTATAGCATGAGATGTGATGTCTCAATGCTTCTAATACCAAACCTGAGATCCTTCCTATAACATGAGATGTGATATCCAACTCCTTCCCATTCCAATCCTGAGACCCTTATGATAGCATGAGATGTGATATCTCAATGCCTCTAATACCAAACCTGAGATACTTCCGATAGCATGAGATGTGATATCTCAATGCTTCGAATACCAAACCTGAGATCCTTCCTATAACATGAGATGTGATTTCCAAATCCTCCCGCTTCCAAACCTGAGACCCTCCCTTTAGCATGAGATGTGATATCCAACTCCTTCCCATTCCAATCCTGAGACCCTTCTGATAGCATGAGATGTGATATCTCAATGCCTCTAATTCCAAACCTGAGATCCTACCTCTAACATGAAATGTGATATCCATCTCCTTCCCTTTCCAAACCTGAGACCCTGCCTTTAGCATGAGATGTGATATCCAAGTCCTTCCCATTCCAATCCTGAGACCCTTCCTATAGCATGTGATGTGATATCTCAATGCTTATACCAAACCTGAGACCCTTCCTATGGCATGAGATGTCATATACAACTCCTTCCCATTCCAATCCTGAGACCCTTCCTATAGCATGAGATGTGATATCTCAATGCTTATACCAAACCTGAGACCCTTCCTATAGCATGAGATGTGATATCCAACTTCTTCCCATTCCAATCCTGAGACCCTTCCTATAACATGAGATGTGACGTCTCAATGCTTCTAATACCAAACCTGAGATTGTTCCTCTAACATGAAATGTGATATCCAACTCCTTCCCCTTCCAAACCTGAGAGCCTTCCTATAGCATGAGATATGATAGCCAAGTCCTTCCAATTCCAATCCTGAGACCCTTCCTATAACATGAAATGTGATATCCAACTCCTTCCCATTCCAACCTGAGACCCTTCCTATAGCATGAGATGGGATATCTCAATGCTTCTAATAACAAACCTGAGACTCTTCCTATAACATGAGATGGGGTATCCAACTCATTCCCATTCCAATCCTGAGACCCTTCCGATAGCAGAGATGTGATATCTCAATGCTTATACCAAACCTGAGACCCTTCCTATGGCCTGAGATGTCATATACAACTCCTTCCCATTCCAATCCTGAGACCCTTCCTATAGCATGAGATGTGATATCTCAATGCTTATACCAAATCTGAGACCCTTCCTATAGCATGAGATGTGATATCCAACTCCTTCCCATTCCAATCCTGAGACCCTTCCTATAGCATGAGATGTGATGTCTCAATGCTTCTAATACCAAAC
This sequence comes from Ambystoma mexicanum, assembly GCF_040938575.1. NCBI lineage: Eukaryota > Metazoa > Chordata > Amphibia > Caudata > Ambystomatidae > Ambystoma > Ambystoma mexicanum. The sequence continues at coordinate 13,202,061 of NW_027182444.1, forward strand.
CTGAGATCCTTCCTATAACATGAGATGTGATATCCAACTCCTTCCCATTCCAATCCTGAGACCCTTATGATAGCATGAGATGTGATATCTCAATGCCTCTAATACCAAACCTGAGATACTTCCGATAGCATGAGATGTGATATCTCAATGCTTCGAATACCAAACCTGAGATCCTTCCTATAACATGAGATGTGATTTCCAAATCCTCCCGCTTCCAAACCTGAGACCCTCCCTTTAGCATGAGATGTGATATCCAACTCCTTCCCATTCCAATCCTGAGACCCTTCTGATAGCATGAGATGTGATATCTCAATGCCTCTAATTCCAAACCTGAGATCCTACCTCTAACATGAAATGTGATATCCATCTCCTTCCCTTTCCAAACCTGAGACCCTGCCTTTAGCATGAGATGTGATATCCAAGTCCTTCCCATTCCAATCCTGAGACCCTTCCTATAGCATGTGATGTGATATCTCAATGCTTATACCAAACCTGAGACCCTTCCTATGGCATGAGATGTCATATACAACTCCTTCCCATTCCAATCCTGAGACCCTTCCTATAGCATGAGATGTGATATCTCAATGCTTATACCAAACCTGAGACCCTTCCTATAGCATGAGATGTGATATCCAACTTCTTCCCATTCCAATCCTGAGACCCTTCCTATAACATGAGATGTGACGTCTCAATGCTTCTAATACCAAACCTGAGATCTTTCCTATAACATGAGATGTGATATCCAACTCCTTCCCATTCCAATCCTGAGACCCTTCCTATAGTATGAGATGTGATATCACAATGCTTATACAAAACCTGAGACCGTTCCTATAGCTTGAGATGTGATATCCAACTCCTTCCCATTCCAATCCTGAGACCCTTCCTATAGCATGAGATGTGATATCTCAAGGCCTCTAATACCAAACCTGAGATCCTTCCTCTAATATGAAATGTGATATCCAACTCCTTCCCCTTCCAAACCTGAGAGCCTTCCTATAGCATGAGATATGATATCCAAGTCCTTCCCATTCCAATCCTGAGACCCTTCCTATATCATGAGATGGGATATCTCAATGCTTCTAATACCAAACCTGAGACCCTTCCTATAACATGAGATGGGAATATCCAACTCCTTCCCATTCCAATCCTGAGACCCTTCCGATAGCAGAGATGTGGTATCTCAATGCTTATACCAAACCTGAGATCCTTCCTATAACATGAGATGTGATATCCAACTCCTTCCCATTCCAATCCTGAGACACTTCCTATAGCATGAGATGTGATATCTCACTGCTTATACCAAACCTGAGACCCTTCCTATAGAATGAGATGTGATATCCAACTCCTTCCCATTCCAATCCTGAGACCCTTCCTATAGCATGAGATGTGATATCTCAATGCTTCTAATATCAAACTTGAGACCCTCCCTATAGCATGAGATGTGATACCCAAGTCCTTAGCCATTCCAATCCTGAGACACTTTCTATAGCATGAGATGTGATATCTCAATGCTTCTAATACCAAACCTGAGACTCTTCCTATAACATGAGATGGGATATCCAACTCCTTCCCATTCCAATCCTGAGACCCTTCCAATATCAGAGATGTGATATCTCAATGCTTATACCAAACCTAAGACCCTTCCTATGGCATGAGATGTGATATCCAACTCCTTCCCATTCCAATCCCGAGACCCTTCCTATAGCATGAGATGTGATATCTCGATGCTTATACCAAATCTGAGACCCTTCCTATAGCATGAGATGTGATATCCAACTCCTTCCCATTCCAATCCTGAGGCCCTTCCTATAGCATGAGATGTGATGTCTCAATGCTTCTAATACCAAACCTGAGATCCTTCCTATAACATGAGATGTGATATCCAACTCCTTCCCATTCCAATCCTGAGACCCTTCCTATAGCATGAGATGTGATGTCTCAATGCTTCTAATACCAAACCTGAGAACCTTCCTACAGCATGCGATGTGATATCTCAATGCTTCTAATACCAAACCTGAGACCAGTCCTATAACATGAGATGTGATATCCAACTTCTTCCCATTCCAATCCTGAGACCCTTCCTATAACATGAGATGTGATGTCTCAATGCTTCTAATACCAAACCTGAGATCTTTCCTATAACATGAGATGTAATATCCAACTCCATCCCATTCCAATCCTGAGACCCTTCCTATAGCATGAGATGTGCTATCTCAATGCTTATACCAAACCTGAGACCCTTCCTAAAGCTTGAGATGTGATATCCAACTCCTTCCCATTCCAATCCTGAGACCCTTCCTATAGCATGATATGTGATATCTCAATGCCTCTAATACCAAACCTGAGATCCTTCCTCTAACATGAAATGTGATATCGAACTCCGTCCCTTTCCAAACCTGAGAGCCTACCTATAGCATGAGATGTGATATCCAAGTCCTTCCCATTCCAATCCTTAGACCCTTCCTACATCATGCAATATGATATCTCAATGATTCTAATAACAAACCTGAGACCCGTCCTATAACATGAGATGTGATATCCAACTCCTTCCCGTTTCAAACCTGAGACCCTTCCTATAGCATGAGATGTGATATCCAACTTCTTCCCATTCCAATCCTGAGACCCTTCCTATAACATGAGATGTGATGTCTCAATGCTTCTAATACCAAACCTGAGATCTTTCCTATAACATGAGATGTAATATCCAACTCCTTCCCATTCCAATCCTGAGACCCTTCCTATAGCATGAGATGTGCTATCTCAATGCTTATACCAAACCTGAGACCCTTCCTAAAGCTTGAGATGTGATATCCAACTCCTTCCCATTCCAATCCTGAGACCCTTCCTATAGCATGAGATGTGATATCTCAATGCTTCTAATATCAAACTTGAGACCCTCCCTATAGCATGAGATGTGATACCCAAGTCCTTTCCATTCCAATCCTGAGACACTTCCTATAGCATGAGATGTGATGTCTCAATGCTTCTAATACCAAACCTGAGATCCTTCCTATAACATGAGATGTGATATCCAACTCCTTCCCATTCCAATCCCGGGACCCTTCCTATAGCATGAGATGTGATATCTCGATGTTTATACCAAACCTGAGACCCTTCCTATAGCATGAGATGTGATATCCAACTCCTTCCCATTCCAATCCTGAGACCCTTCCTATAGCATGAGATGTGATATCTCAATGCCTCTAATACCAAACCTGAGATCCTTCCTCTAACATGAAATGTGATATCCAAGTCCTTCCCTTTCCAAACATGAGAGCCTACCTATAGCATGAGATGTGATATCCAAGTCCTTCCCATTCCAATCCTTAGACCCTTCCTACAGCATGCAATATGATATCTCAATGATTCTAATAACAAACCTGAGACCCATCCTATAACATGAGATGGGATATCCAACTCTTTCCCATTCCAATCCTGAGACACTTCCGATAGCAGAGATGTGATATCTCAATGCTTATACCAAACCTGAGACCCTTCCTATAACATGAGATGTGATATCCAACTCCTTCCCGGTCCAAACCTGAGACCCTTACTATAGCATATGTGATATCCAACTCCTTCCCATTCCAAACATGAGACCCTTCCTATAGCAAGAATGTAATATCCAACTCCTTCCCATTCCAATCCTGAGACCATTCCTATAGCATGAGATGTGATATCTCAATGCTTCTAATACCAAACCTGAGATCCTTCCTATAACATGAGATGTGATATCCAACTCCTTCCCATTCCAATCCTGAGACCCTTCCTATAGCATGAGATGTGATGTCTCAATGCTTCTAATACCAAACCTGAGAACCTTCCTACAGCATGCGATGTGATATCTCAATGCTTCTAATACCAAACCTGAGACCAGTCCTATAACATGAGATTGGATATCCAACTCCTTCCCCTTCCAAACCTGAGACCCTTCCTATAGCATGAGATGTGATATCCAACTTCTTCCCATTCCAATCCTGAGACCCTTCCTATAACATGAGATGTGATGTTTCAATGCTTCTAATACCAAACCTGAGATCTTTCCTATAACATGAGATGTAATATCGAACTCCTTCCCATTCCAATCCTGAGACCCTTCCTATAGCATGAGATGTGCTATCTCAATGCTTATACCAAACCTGAGACCCTTCCTAAAGCTTGAGATGTGATATCCAACTCCTTCCCATTCCAATCCTGAGACCCTTCCTATAGCATGAGATGTGATATCTCAATGCTTCTAATATCAAACTTGAGACCCTCCCTATAGCATGAGATGTGACACCCAAGTCCTTCCCATTCCAATCTTGAGACACTTCCTATAGCATGAGATGTGATATCTCAATGCTTATACCAAACCTGAGACCCTTCCTATAGCATGAGATGTGATATCCAACTCCTTCCCATTCCAATCCTGAGACCCTTCCTATAGCATGAGATGTGATGTCTCAATGCTTCTAATACCAAACCTGAGATCCTTCCTATAACATGAGATGTGATATCCAACTCCTTCCCATTCCAATCCTGAGACCCTTCCAATAGCAGAGATGTGATATCTCAATGCTTATACCAAACCTAAGACCCTTCCTATGGCATGAGATGTGATATCCAACTCCTTCCCATTCCAATCCCGAGACCCTTCCTATAGCATGAGATGTGATATCTCGATGCTTATACCAAATCTGAGACCCTTCCTATAGCATGAGATGTGATATCCAACTCCTTCCCATTCCAATCCTGAGGCCCTTCCTATAGCATGAGATGTGATGTCTCAATGCTTCTAATACCAAACCTGAGATCCTTCCTATAACATGAGATGTGATATCCAACTCCTTCCCATTCCAATCCTGAGACCCTTCCTATAGCATGAGATGTGATGTCTCAATGCTTCTAATACCAAACCTGAGAACCTTCCTACAGCATGCTATGTGATATCTCAATGCTTCTAATACCAAACCTGAGACCCGTCCTATAACATGAGATGTGATATCCAACTCCTTCCCGTTTCAAACCTGAGACCCTTCCTATAACATGAGATGTGATATCCAATTCCTTCCCGTTTCAAACCTGAGACCCTTCCTATAGCATATGTGATATCCAACTCCTTCCCATTCTAAACATGAGACCCTTCCTATAGCAAGAATGTAATATCCAACTCCTTCCCATTCCAATCCTGAGACCATTCCTATAGCATGAGATGTGATATCTCAATGCTTCTAATACCAAACCTGAGATCCTTCCTATGACATGAGATGTGATATCCAATTCCTCCCCATTCCAAACCTGAGAACCTTCCTACAGCATGCGATGTGATATCTCAATGCTTCTAATACCAAACCTGAGACCAGTCCTATAACATGAGATTGGATATCCAACTCCTTCCCCTTCCAAACCTGAGACCCTTCCTATAGCATGAGATGTGATATCCAACTTCTTCCCATTCCAATCCTGAGACCCTTCCTATAACATGAGATGTGATGTCTCAATGCTTCTAATACCAAACCTGAGATCTTTCCTATAACATGAGATGTGATATCCAACTCCTTCCCATTCCAATCCTGAGACCCTTCCTATAGCATGAGATGTGCTATCTCAATGCTTATACCAAACCTGAGACCCTTCCTAAAGCTTGAGATGTGATATCCAACTCCTTCCCATTCCAATCCTGAGACCCTTCCTATAGCATGAGATGTGATATCTCAATGCCTCTAATACCAAACCTGAGATCCTTCCTATAACATGAGATGTGATATCCAACTCCTTCCCATTCCAATCCTGAGACCCTTCCTATAGCATGAGATGTGATATCTCAATGCTTCTAATACCAAACCTGAGACCAGTCCTATAACATGAGATTGGATATCCAACTCCTTCCCCTTCCAAACCTGAGACCCTTCCTATAGCATGAGATGTGATATCCAACTCCTTCCCATTCCAATCCTGAGGCCCTTCCTATAGCATGAGATGTGATGTCTCAATGCTTCTAATACCAAACCTGAGATCCTTCCTATATTATGAGATGTGATATCCAACTCCTTCCCATTCCAATCCTGAGACCCTTCCTATAGCATGAGATGTGATGTCTCAATGCTTCTAATACCAAACCTGAGAACCTTCCTACAGCATGCGATGTGATATCTCAATGCTTCTAATACCAAACCTGAGACCCGTCCTATAACATGAGATGTGATATCCAATTCCTTCCCGTTTCAAACCTGAGACCCTTCCTATAACATGAGATGTGATATCCAACTCCTTCCCGTTTCAAACCTGAGACCCTTCCTATAGCATATGTGATATCCAACTCCTTCCCATTCTAAACATGAGACCCTTCCTATAGCAAGAATGTAATATCCAACTCCTTCCCATTCCAATCCTGAGACCATTCCTATAGCATGAGATGTGATATCTCAATGCTTCTAATACCAAACCTGAGATCCTTCCTATGACATGAGATGTGATATCCAATTCCTCCCCATTCCAAACCTGAGAACCTTCCTACAGCATGCGATGTGATATCTCAATGCTTCTAATACCAAACCTGAGACCAGTCCTATAACATGAGATTGGATATCCAACTCCTTCCCCTTCCAAACCTGAGACCCTTCCTATAGCATGAGATGTGATATCCAACTTCTTCCCATTCCAATCCTGAGACCCTTCCTATAACATGAGATGTGATGTCTCAATGCTTCTAATACCAAACCTGAGATCTTTCCTATAACATGAGATGTGATATCCAACTCCTTCCCATTACAATCCTGAGACCCTTCCTATAGCATGAGATGTGCTATCTCAATGCTTATACCAAACCTGAGACCCTTCCTAAAGCTTGAGATGTGATATCCAACTCCTTCCCATTCCAATCCTGAGACCCTTCCTATAGCATGAGATGTGATATCTCAATGCCTCTAATACCAAACCTGAGATCCTTCCTCTAACATGAAATGTGATATCCAACTCCTTCCCTTTCCAAACATGAGAGCCTACCTATAGCATGAGATGTGATATCCAAGTCCTTCCCATTCCAATCCTTAGACCCTTCCTACAGCATGCAATATGATATCTCAATGATTCTAATAACAAACCTGAGACCCATCCTATAACATGAGATGGGATATCCAACTCCTTCCCATTCCAATCCTGAGACACTTCCGATAGCAGAGATGTGATATCTCAATGCTTATACCAAACCTGAGACCCTTCCTATAACATGAGATGTGATATCCAACTCCTTCCCGGTCCAAACCTGAGACCCTTACTATAGCATATGTGATATCCAACTCCTTCCCATTCCAAACATGAGACCCTTCCTATAGCAAGAATGTAATATCCAACTCCTTCCCATTCCAATCCTGAGACCATTCCTATAGCATGAGATGTGATATCTCAATGCTTCTAATACCAAACCTGAGATCCTTCCTATAACATGAGATGTGATATCCAACTCCTTCCCATTCCAATCCTGAGACCCTTCCTATAGCATGAGATGTGATGTCTCAATGCTTCTAATACCAAACCTGAGAACCTTCCTACAGCATGCGATGTGATATCTCAATGCTTCTAATACCAAACCTGAGACCAGTCCTATAACATGAGATTGGATATCCAACTCCTTCCCCTTCCAAACCTGAGACCCTTCCTATAGCATGAGATGTGATATCCAACTTCTTCCCATTCCAATCCTGAGACCCTTCCTATAACATGAGATGTGATGTCTCAATGCTTCTAATACCAAACCTGAGATCTTTCCTATAACATGAGATGTAATATCCAACTCCTTCCCATTCCAATCCTGAGACCCTTCCTATAGCATGAGATGTGCTATCTCAATGCTTATACCAAACCTGAGACCCTTCCTAAAGCTTGAGATGTGATATCCAACTCCTTCCCATTCCAATCCTGAGACCCTTCCTATAGCATGAGATGTGATATCTCAATGCTTCTAATATCAAACTTGAGACCCTCCCTATAGCATGAGATGTGACACCCAAGTCCTTCCCATTCCAATCCTGAGACACTTCCTATAGCATGAGATGTGATATCTCAATGCTTATACCAAACCTGAGACCCTTCCTATAGCATGAGATGTGATATCCAACTCCTTCCCATTCCAATCCTGAGACCCTTCCTATAGCATGAGATGTGATGTCTCAATGCGTCTAATACCAAACCTGAGATCCTTCCTATAACATGAGATGTGATATCCAACTCCTTCCCATTCCAATCCTGAGACCCTTCCAATAGCAGAGATGTGATATCTCAATGCTTATACCAAACCTAAGACCCTTCCTATGGCATGAGATGTGATATCCAACTCCTTCCCATTCCAATCCCGAGACCCTTCCTATAGCATGAGATGTGATATCTCGATGCATATACCAAATCTGAGACCCTTCCTATAGCATGAGATGTGATATCCAACTCCTTCCCATTCCAATCCTGAGGCCCTTCCTATAGCATGAGATGTGATGTCTCAAGGCTTCTAATACCAAACCTGAGATCCTTCCTATAACATGAGATGTGATATCCAACTCCTTCCCATTCCAATCCTGAGACCCTTCCTATAGCATGAGATGTGATGTCTCAATGCTTCTAATACCAAACCTGAGAACCTTCCTACAGCATGCAATGTGATATCTCAATGCTTCTAATACCAAACCTGAGACCCGTCCTATAACATGAGATGTGATATCCAACTCCTTCCCGTTTCAAACCTGAGACCCTTCCTATAACATGAGATGTGATATCCAACTCCTTCCCGTTTCAAACCTGAGACCCTTCCTATAGCATATGTGATATCCAACTCCTTCCCATTCCAAACATGAGACCCTTCCTATAGCAAGAATGTAATATCCAACTCCTTCCCATTCCAATCCTGAGACCATTCCTATAGCATGAGATGTGATATCTCAATGCTTCTAATACCAAACCTGAGATCCTTCCTATGACATGAGATGTGATATCCAATTCCTCCACATTCCAAACCTGAGAACCTTCCTACAGCATGCGATGTGATATCTCAATGCTTCTAATACCAAACCTGCCAGTCCTATAACATGAGATTGGATATCCAACTCCTTCCCCTTCCAAACCTGAGACCCTTCCTATAGCATGAGATGTGATATCCAACTTCTTCCCATTCCAATCCTGAGACCCTTCCTATAACATGAGATGTGATGTCTCAATGCTTCTAATACCAAACCTGAGATCTTTCCTATAACATGAGATGTGATATCCGACTCCTTCCCATTCCAATCCTGAGACCCTTCCTATAGCATGAGATGTGCTATCTCAATGCTTATACCAAACCTGAGACCCTTCCTAAAGCTTGAGATGTGATATCCAACTCCTTCCCATTCCAATCCTGAGACCCTTCCTATAACATGAAATGTGATATCCAACTCCTTCCCATTCCAACCTGAGACCCTTCCTATAGCATGAGATGGGATATCCAACTCCTTCCAAATCCAATACTGATACCCTTCCAATAGCATGAGATGTGATATCCCAATGCTTCTACCAAACCTGAGAACCATACTATGGCATGAGATGTGATATCAAACTCCTTCCCATTCCAATCCTGAGACTCTTCCTATAGCTTGAGATGTGATATCCGAAATCCTTCCCATTCCAATTCTGAGACCCTTCCTATACGATGAGACTTGATATCTCAATGCTTCTAATACCAAACCTGAGACCCGTCCTATAACATGAGATGTGATATCCAAATCTTTCCCCTTCCAAACCTTAGACCCTTCCTTTATCATGAGATGTGATATCCAACTCCTTCCCATTCCGATCCTGAGACCCTTCCGATAGCAGAGATGTGATATCTCAATGCTTATACCAATCCTGAGACCCTTCCTATGGCCTGAGATGTCATATACAACTCCTTCCCAATCCAATCCTGAGACCCTTCCTATAGCATGAGATGTGATATCTCAATGCTTATACCAAATCTAAGACCCTTCCTATAGCATGAGATGTGATATCCAACTCCTTCCCATTCCAATCCTGAGACCCTTCCTATAGCATGAGATGTGATGTCTCAATGCTTCTAATACCAAACCTGAGATCCTTCCTATAACATGAGATGTGATATCCAACTCCTTCCCATTCCAATCCTGAGACCCTTCCTATAGCATGAGATGTGATGTCTCAATGCTTCTAATACCAAACCTGAGAACCTTCCTACAGCATGGAATGTGATATCTCAATGCTTCTAATACCAAACCTGAGACCAGTCCTATAACATGAGATTGGATATCCAACTCCTTCCCCTTCCAAACCTGAGACCCTTCCTATAGCATGAGATGTGATATCCAACTTCTTCCCATTCAAATCCTGAGACCCTTCCTATAACATGAGATGTGATGTCTCAATGCTTCTAATACCAAACCTGAGAACCTTCCTACAGCATGCGATGTGATATCTCAATGCTTCTAATACCAAACCTGAGACCCGTCCTATAACATGAGATGTGATATCCAACTCCTTCCCGTTTCAAACCTGAGACCCTTCCTATAACATGAGATGTGATATCCAACTCCTTCCCGTTTCAAACCTGAGACCCTTCCTATAGCATATGTGATATCCAACTCCTTCCCATTCCAAACATGAGACCCTTCCTATAGCAAGAATGTAATATCCAACTCCTTCCCATTCCAATCCTGAGACCATTCCTATAGCATGAGATGTGATATCTCAATGCTTCTAATACCAAACCTGAGATCCTTCCTATGACATGAGATGTGATATCCAATTCCTCCCCATTCCAAACCTGAGAACCTTCCTACAGCATGCGATGTGATATCTCAATGCTTCTAATACCAAACCTGAGACCAGTCCTATAACATGAGATTGGATATCCAACTCCTTCCCCTTCCAAACCTGATACCCTTCCTATAGCATGAGATGTGATATCCAACTTCTTCCCATTCCAATCCTGAGACCCTTCCTATAACATGAGATGTGATGTCTCAATGCTTCTAATACCAAACCTGAGATCTTTCCTATAACATGAGATGTGATATCCGACTCCTTCCCATTCCAATCCTGAGACCCTTCCTATAGCATGAGATGTGCTATCTCAATGCTTATACCAAACCTGAGACCCTTCCTAAAGCTTGAGATGTGATATTCAACTCCTTCCCATTCCAATCCTGAGACCCTTCCTATAACATGAAATGTGATATCCAACTCCTTCCCATTCCAACCTGAGACCCTTCCTATAGCATGAGATGGGATATCCAACTCCTTCCAAATCCAATACTGATACCCTTCCAATAGCATGAGATGTGATATCCCAATGCTTCTACCAAACCTGAGAACCATACTATGGCATGAGATGTGATATCAAACTCCTTCCCATTCCAATCCTGAGACTCTTCCTATAGCTTGAGATGTGATATCCGAAATCCTTCCCATTCCAATTCTGAGACCCTTCCTATACGATGAGACTTGATATCTCAATGCTTCTAATACCAAACCTGAGACCCGTCCTATAACATGAGATGTGATATCCAAATCTTTCCCCTTCCAAACCTTAGACCCTTCCTTTATCATGAGATGTGATATCCAACTCCTTCCCATTCCGATCCTGAGACACTTCCGATATCATGGGATTTGTTATCTCAATGCTTCTTATATCAAAATTGAGACCCGCCTATAACATGAGATGTGATATCCAAATCTTTCCCCTTCCAAACCTTAGACCCTTCCTTTATCATGAGATGGGATATCCAACTCCTTCCCATTCCAATCCTGAGACCCTTCCGATAGCAGAGATGTGATATCTCAATGCTTATACCAATCCTGAGACCCTTCCTATGGCCTGAGATGTCATATACAACTCCTTCCCAATCCAATCCTGAGACCCTTCCTATTTCATGAGATGTGATATCTCAATGCTTATACCAAATCTGAGACCCTTCCTATAGAATGAGATGTGATATCCAACTCCTTCCCATTCCAATCCTGAGACCCTTCCTATAGCATGAGATGTGATGTCTCAATGCTTCTAATACCAAACCTGAGATCCTTCCTATAACATGAGATGTGATATCCAACTCCTTCCGATTCCAATCCTGAGACCCTTCCTATAGCATGAGATGTGATGTCTCAATGCTTCTAATACCAAACCTGAGAACCTTCCTACAGCATGCGATGTGATATCTCAATGCTTCTAATACCAAACCTGAGACCAGTCCTATAACATGAGATTGGATATCCAACTCCTTCCCCTTCCAAACCTGAGACCCTTCCTATAGCATGAGATGTGATATCCAACTTCTTCCCATTCCAATCCTGAGACCCTTCCTATAACATGAGATGTGATGTCTCAATGCTTCTAATACCAAACCTGAGATCTTTCCTATAACATGAGATATAATATCCAACTCCTTCCCATTCCAATCCTGAGACCCTTCCTATAGCATGAGATGTGCTATCTCAATGCTTATACCAAAACTGAGACCCTTCCTAAAGCTTGAGATGTGATATCCAACTCCTTCCCATTCCAATCCTGAGACCCTTCCTATAGCATGAGATGTGATATCTCAATGCTTCTAATATCAAACTTGAGACCCTCCCTATAGCATGAGATGTGATACCCAAGTCCTTCCCATTCCAATCCTGAGACACTTCCTATAGCATGAGATGTGATGTCTCAATGCTTCTAATACCAAACCTGAGATCCTTCCTACAACATGAGATGTGATATCCAACTCCTTCCCATTCCAATCCCGGGACCCTTCCTATAGCATGAGATGTGATATCTCGATGTTTATACCAAACCTGAGACCCTTCCTATAGCATGAGATGTGATATCCAACTCCTTCCCATTCCAATCCTGAGACCCTTCCTATAGCATGAGATGTGATATCTCAATGCCTCTAATACCAAACCTGAGATCCTTCCTCTAACATGAAATGTGATATCCAACTCCTTCCCTTTCCAAACATGAGAGCCTACCTATAGCATGAGATGTGATATCCAAGTCCTTCCCATTCCAATCCTTAGACCCTTCCTACAGCATGCAATAGGATATCTCAATGATTCTAATAACAAACCTGAGACCCATCCTATAACATGAGATGGGATATCAAACTCCTTCCCATTCCAATCCTGAGACACTTCCGATAGCAGAGATGTGATATCTCAATGCTTATACCAAACCTGAGACCCTTCCTATAACATGAGATGTGATATCCAACTCCTTCCTGGTCCCAACCTGAGACCCTTACTATAGCATATGTGATATCCAACTCCTTCCCATTCCAAACATGAGACCCTTCCTATAGCAAGAATGTAATATCCAACTCCTTCCCATTCCAATCCTGAGACCATTCCTATAGCATGAGATGTGATATCTCAATGCTTCTAATACCAAACCTGAGATCCTTCCTATGACATGAGATGTGATATCCAATTCCTCCCCATTCCAAAATTGAGAACCTTCCTACAGCATGCGATGTGATATCTCAATGCTTCTAATACCAAACCCGAGACCAGTCCTATAACATGAGATTGGATATCCAACTCCTTCCCCTTCCAAACCTGAGACCCTTCCTATAGCATGAGATGTGATATCCAACTTCTTCCCATTCCATTCCTGAGACCCTTCCTATAACATGAGATGCGATGTCTCAATGCTTCTAATACCAAACCTGAGATCTTTCCTATAACATGAGATGTGATATCCAACTCCTTCCCATTCCAATCCTGAGACCCTTCCTATAGCATGAGATGTGATATCTCAATGCTTATACCAAACCTGAGACCCTTCCTATAGCGTGAGATGTGATATCCAACTCCTTCCCATTCCAATCCTGAGACCCTTCCTATAGCATGAGATGTGATATCTCAAGGCCTCTAATACCAAACCTGAGATCCTTCCTCTAACATGAAATGTGATATCCAACTCCTTCCCCTTCCAAACCTGAGAGCCTTCCTATAGCATGAGATATGATATCCAAGTCCTTCCCATCCAATCCTGAGACCCTTCCTATAACATGAAATGTGATATCCAACTCCTTCCCATTCCAACCTGAGACCCTTACTATAGCATGAGATGGGATATCCAACTCCTTCCAAATCCAATGCTGATACCCTTCCGATAGCATGAGATGTGATATCCCAATGCTTCTACCAAACCTGAGACCCATACTATGGCATGAGATGTGATATCAAACTCCTTCCCATTCCAATCCTGAGACCCTACCTATAGCTTGAGATGTGATATCCAACTCCTTCCCATTCCAATTCTGAGACCCTTCCTATACCATGAAACTTGATATCTCAATGCTTCTAATACAAAACCTGAGACCCGTCCTATAACATGAGATGTGATATCCAAATCCTTCCCCTTCCAAACCTTAGACTCTTCCTTTATCATGAGATGTGATATCCAATTCCTTCCCATTCCAATCCTGACACCCTTCCGATATCATGAGATTTGTTATCTCAATACTTCTAATATCAAACTTGAGACCCTCCCTATAGCATGAGATGTGACATCCAAGTCATCCCCATTCCAATCCTGAGACTCTTCCTATAGCATGAGATGTGATATCTCAATGCTTCTAATACCAAACCTGAGACCCTTCCTATAACATGAGATGGGATATCCAACTCCTTCCCATTCCAATCCTGAGAGACCCTTCCGATAGCAGAGATGTGATATCTCAATGCTTATACCAAACCTGAGACCCTTCCTATGGCCTGATTTGTCATATACAACTCCTTCCCATTCCAATCCTGAGACCCTTCCTATAGCATGAGATGTGATATCTCAATGCTTATACCAAATCCGAGACCCTTCCTATAGCATGAGATGTGATATCCAACTCCTTCCCATTCCAATCCTGAGACCCTTCCTATAGCATGAGATGTGATGTCTCAATGCTTCTAATACCAAACCTGAGATCCTTCCTATAACATGAGATGTGATATCCAACCCCTTCCCATTCCAATCCTGAGACCCTTATGATAGCATGAGATGTGATATCTCAATGCCTCTAATACCAAACCTGAGATACTTCTGATAGCATGAGATGTGATATCTCAATGCTTCTAGTACCAAACCTGAGATCCTTCCTATAACATGAGATGTGATTTCCAAATCCTTCCACTTCCAAACCTGAGACCCTCGGTTTAGCATGAGATGTGATATCCAACTCCTTCCCATTCCAATCCTGAGACCCTTCTGATAGCATGAGATGTGATATTTCAATGCCTCTAATACCAAACCTGAGATCCTACCTCTAACATGAAATGTGATATCCATCTCCTTCCCTTTCCAAACATGAGACCCTGCCTATAGCATGAGATGTGATATCAAAAGTCCTTCCCATTCCAATCCTGAGACCCTTCCTATAGCATGTGATGTGATATCTCAATGCTTATACCAAACCTGAGACCCTTCCTATGGCATGAGATGTCATATACAACTCCTTCCCATTCCAATCCTGAGACCCTTCCTATAGCATGAGATGTGATATCTCAATGCTTATACCAAACCTGAGACCCTTCCTATAGCATGAGATGTGATATCCAACTTCTTCCCATTCCAATCCTGAGACCCTTCCTATAACATGAGATGTGATGTCTCAATGCTTCTAATACCAAACCTGAGACCCTTCCTATAACATGAGATGGGATATCCAACTCCTTCCCATTCCAATCCTGAGACCCTTCCGATAGTAGAGATGTGATATCTCAATGCTTATACCAAACCTGAGACCCTTCCTATGGCCTGAGATGTCATATACAACTCCTTCCCATTCCAATCCTGAGACCGTTCCTATAGCATGAGATGTGATATCTCAATGCTTATACCAAATCTGAGACCCTTCCTATAGCATGAGATGTGATATCCAACTCCTTCCCATTCCAATCCTGAGACCCTTCCTATAGCATGAGATGCGATGTCTCAATGCTTCTAATACCAAACCTGAGATCCTTCCTATAACATGAGATGTGATATCCAACTCCTTCCCATTCCAATCCTGAGAACCTTATGATAGCATGAGATGTGATATCTCAATGCCTCTAATACCAAACCTGAGATACTTCCGATAGCATGAGATGTGATATCTCAATGCTTCTAATACCAAACCTGAGATCCTTCCTATAACATGAGATGTGATTTCCAAATCCTTCCCCTTCCAAACCTGAGACCCTCCCTTTAGCATGAGATGTGATATCCAACTCCTTCCCATTCCAATCCTGAGACCCTTCTGATAGCATGAGATGTGATATTTCAGTGCCTCTAATACCAAACCTGAGATCCTACCTCTAACATGAAATGTGATATCCATCTCCTTCCCTTTCCAAACCTGAGACCCTGCTTACAGCATGAGATGTGATATCCAAGTCCTTCCCATTACAATCCTGAGACCCTTCCTATAGCATGTGATGTGATATCTCAATGCTTATAGCAAACCTGAGACCCTTCCTATGGCATGAGATGTCATATACAACTCCTTCCCATTCCAATCCTGAGACCCTTCCTATAGCATGAGATGTGATATCTCAATGCTTATACCAAACCTGAGACCCTTCCTATAGCATGAGATGTGATATCCAACTTCTTCCCATTCCAATCCTGAGACCCTTCCTATAACATGAGATGTGATGTCTCAATGCTTCTAATACCAAACCTGAGATCTTTCCTATAACATGAGATGTGATATCCAACTCCTTCCAATTCCAATCCTGAGACCCTTCCTATAGCATGAGATGTGATATCACAATGCTTATACCAAACCTGAGACCGTTCCTATAGCTTGAGATGTGATATCCAACTCCTTCCCATTCCAATCCTGAGACCCTTCCTATAGCATGAGATGTGATATCTCAAGGCCTCTAATACCAAACCTGAGATCGTTCCTCTAACATGAAATGTGATATCCAACTCCTTCCCCTTCCAAACCTGAGAGCCTTCCTATAGCATGAGATATGATAGCCAAGTCCTTCCAATTCCAATCCTGAGACCCTTCCTATAACATGAAATGTGATATCCAACTCCTTCCCATTCCAACCTGAGACCCTTCCTATAGCATGAGATGGGATATCTCAATGCTTCTAATACCAAACCTGAGACTCTTCCTATAACATGAGATGGGATATCCAACTCCTTCCCATTCCAATCCTGAGACCCTTCCGATAGCAGAGATGTGATATCTCAATGCTTATACCAAACCTGAGACCCTTCCTATGGCCTGAGATGTGATATCCAACTGCTTCTCATTCCAATCCTGAGACCCTTCCTATAGCATGAGATGTGATATCTCAATGCTTATACCAAATCTGAGACCCTTCCTATAGCATGAGATGTGATATCCAACTTCTTCCCATTCCAATCCTGAGACCCTTCCTATAACATGAGATGTGATGTCTCAATGCTTCTAATACCAAACCTGAGATCTTTCCTATAACATGAGATGTGATATCCAACTCCTTCCCATTCCAATCCTGAGACCCTTCCTATAGCATGAGATGTGATATCTCAATGCTTATACCAAACCTGAGACCCTTCCTAAGGCCTGAGATGTCATATACAACTCCTTCCCATTCCAATCCTGAGACCCTTCCTATAGCATGAGATGTGATATCTCAAGGCCTCTAATACCAAACCTGAGATCGTTCCTCTAACATGAAATGTGATATCCAACTCCTTCCCCTTCCAAACCTGAGAGCCTTCCTATAGCATGAGATATGATAGCCAAGTCCTTCCAATTCCAATCCTGAGACCCTTCCTATAACATGAAATGTGATATCCAACTCCTTCCCATTCCAACCTGAGACCCTTCCTATAGCATGAGATGGGATATCTCAATGCTTCTAATACCAAACCTGAGACTCTTCCTTTAACATGAGATGGGATATCCAACTCCTTCCCATTCCAATCCTGAGACCCTTCCGATAGCAGAGATGTGATATCTCAATGCTTATACCAAACCTGAGACCCTTCCTATGGCCTGAGATGTGATATCCAACTGCTTCCCATTCCAATCCTGAGACCCTTCCTATAGCATGAGATGTGATATCTCAATGCTTATACCAAATCTGAGACCCTTCCTATAGCATGAGATGTGATATCCAACTCCTTCCCATTCCAATCCTGAGACCCTTCCTATAGCATGAGATGTGATGTCTCAATGCTTCTAATACCAAACCTGAGATCCTTCCTATAACATGAGATGTGATTTCCAAATCCTTCCCCTTCCAAACCTGAGACCCTCCCTTTAGCATGAGATGTGATATCCAACTCCTTCCCATTCCAATCCTGAGACCCTGCCTATAGCATGAGATGTGATATCCAACTCCTTCCCATTCCAATCCTGAGACCCTTCCTATAGCACGAGATGTGATATCTCAATGCTTATACCAAACCTGAGACCCTTCCTATAGCATGAGATGTGATATCCAACTCCTTCCCATTCCAATCCTGAGACCCTGCCTATAGCATGAGATGTGATATCCAACTCCTTCCCATTCCAATCCTGAGACCCTTCCTATAGCCTGAGATGTGATATCTCAATGCCTCTAATACCAAACCTGAGATCCTTCCTCTAACATGAAATGTGATATCCAACTCCTTCCCTTTCCAAACCTGAGAGCGTATCTATAGCATGAGATGTGATATCCAAGTACTTCCCATTCCAATCTTGAGACACTTCCGATAGCAGAGATGTGATATCTCAATGCTTATACCAAACCTGAGACCCTTCCTATAACATGAGATGTGATATCCAACTCCTTCCCGTTCCAAACCTGAGACCCTTCCTTTAGCATGAGATGTGATATCTCAATGCTTCTAATACCAAACCTGAGACCAGTCCTATAACATGAGATTGGATATCCAACTCCTTCCCCTTCCAAACCTGAGACCCTTCCTATAGCATGAGATGTGATATCCAACTTCTTCCCATTCCAATCCTGAGACCCTTCCTATAACATGAGATGTGATGTCTCAATGCTTCTAATACCAAACCTGAGACCCTTCCTATAACATGAGATGTGATATCCAACTCCTTCCCATTCCAACCTGAGACCCTTCCTAAAGCTTGAGATGTGATATCCAACTCCTTCCCATTCCAATCCTGAGACCCTTCCTATAACATGAAATGTGATATCCAACTCCTTCCCATTCCAACCTGAGACCCTTCCTATAGCATGAGATGTGATATCCCAATGCTTCTACCAAACCTGAGAACCATACTATGGCATGAGATGTGATATCAAACTCCTTCCCATTCCAATCCTGAGACTCTTCCTATAGCTTGAGATGTGATATCCAAATCCTTCCCATTCCAATTCTGAGACCCTTCCTATACCATGAGACTTGATATCTCAATGCTTCTAATGCCAAACCTGAGACCCGTCCTATTACATGAGATGTGATATCCAAATCTTTCCCCTTCCAAACCTTAGACCCTTCCTTTATCATGAGATGTGATATCCAACTCCTTCCCATTCCAATCCTGAGACCCTTCCGATATCATGAGATTTGTTATCTCAATGCTTCTAATATCAAAATTGAGACCCGTCCTATAACATGAGATGTGATATCCAAATCTTTCCCCTTCCAAACCTTAGACCCTTCCTTTATCATGAGATGGGATATCCAACTCCTTTCCATTCCAATCCTGAGACCCTTCCGATAGCAGAGATGTGATATCTCAATGCTTATACCAATCCTGAGACCCTTCCTATGGCCTGAGATGTCATATACAACTCCTTCCCAATCCAATCCTGAGACCCTTCCTATATCATGAGATGTGATATCTCAATGCTTATACCAAATCTGAGACCCTTCCTATAGCATGAGATGTGATATCCAACTCCTTCAAATTCCAATCCTGAGACCCTTCCTATAGCATGAGATGTGATGTCTCAATGCTTCTAATACCAAACCTGAGATCCTTCCTATAACATGAGATGTGATATCCAACTCCTTCCCATTCCAATCCTGAGACCCTTCCTATAGCATGAGATGTGATGTCTCAATGCTTCTAATACCAAACCTGAGAACCTTCCTACAGCATGCGATGTGATATCTCAATGCTTCTAATACCAAATCTGAGACCAGTCCTATAACATGAGATTGGATATCCAACTCCTTCCCCTTCCAAACCTGAGACCCTTCCTATAGCATGAGATGTGATATCCAACTTCTTCCCATTCCAATCCTGAGACCCTTCCTATAACATGAGATGTGATGTCTCAATGCTTCTAATACCAAACCTGAGATCTTTCCTATAACATGAGATGTAATATCCAACTCCTTCCCATTCCAATCCTGAGACCCTTCCTATAGCATGAGATGTGATATCCAACTTCTTCCCATTCCAATCCTGAGACCCTTCCTATAACATGAGATGTGATGTCTCAATGCTTCTAATACCAAACCTGAGACCCTTCCTATAACATGAGATGTGATATCCAACTCCTTCACGTTTCAAACCTGAGACCCTTCCTATAGCATATGTGATATCCAACTCCTTCCCATTCCAAACATGAGACCCTTTCTATAGCAAGAATGTAATATCCAACTCCTTCTAATTCCAATCCTGAGACCATTCCTAGAGCATGAGATGTGATATCTCAATGCTTGTAATACCAAACCTGAGATCCTTCCTATGACATGAGATGTGATATCCAATTCCTCCCCATTCCAAACCTGAGAACCTTCCTACAGCATGCGATGTGATATCTCAATGCTTCTAATACCAAACCTGAGACCAGTCCTATAACATGAGATTGGATATCCAACTCCTTCCCCTTCCAAACCTGAGACCCTTCCTATAGCATGAGATGTGATATCCAACTTCTTCCCATTCCAATCCTGAGACCCTTCCTATAACATGAGATGTGATGTCTCAATGCTTCTAATACCAAACCTGAGATCTTTCCTATAACATGAGATGTGATATCCAACTCCTTCCCATTCCAATCCTGAGACCCTTCCTATAGCATGAGATGTGCTATCTCAATGCTTATACCAAACCTGAGACCCTTCCTAAAGCTTGAGATGTGATATCCAACTCCTTCCCATTCCAATCCTGAGACCCTTCCTATAACATGAAATGTGATATCCAACTCCTTCCCATTCCAACCTGAGACCCTTCCTATAGCATGAGATGTGATATCCCAATGCTTCTACCAAACCTGAGAACCATACTATGGCATGAGATGTGATATCAAACTCCTTCCCATTCCAATCCTGAGACTCTTCCTATAGCTTGAGATGTGATATCCAAATCCTTCCCATTCCAATTCTGAGACCCTTCCTATACCATGAGACTTGATATCTCAATGCTTCTAATGCCAAACCTGAGACCCGTCCTATTACATGAGATGTGATATCCAAATCTTTCCCCTTCCAAACCTTAGACCCTTCCTTTATCATGAGATGTGATATCCAACTCCTTCCCATTCCAATCCTGAGACCCTTCCGATATCATGAGATTTGTTATCTCAATGCTTCTAATATCAAAATTGAGACCCGTCCTATAACATGAGATGTGATATCCAAATCTTTCCCCTTCCAAACCTTAGACCCTTCCTTTATCATGAGATGGGATATCCAACTCCTTTCCATTCCAATCCTGAGACCCTTCCGATAGCAGAGATGTGATATCTCAATGCTTATACCAATCCTGAGACCCTTCCTATGGCCTGAGATGTCATATACAACTCCTTCCCAATCCAATCCTGAGACCCTTCCTATATCATGAGATGTGATATCTCAATGCTTATACCAAATCTGAGACCCTTCCTATAGCATGAGATGTGATATCCAACTCCTTCAAATTCCAATCCTGAGACCCTTCCTATAGCATGAGATGTGATGTCTCAATGCTTCTAATACCAAACCTGAGATCCTTCCTATAACATGAGATGTGATATCCAACTCCTTCCCATTCCAATCCTGAGACCCTTCCTATAGCATGAGATGTGATGTCTCAATGCTTCTAATACCAAACCTGAGAACCTTCCTACAGCATGCGATGTGATATCTCAATGCTTCTAATACCAAATCTGAGACCAGTCCTATAACATGAGATTGGATATCCAACTCCTTCCCCTTCCAAACCTGAGACCCTTCCTATAGCATGAGATGTGATATCCAACTTCTTCCCATTCCAATCCTGAGACCCTTCCTATAACATGAGATGTGATGTCTCAATGCTTCTAATACCAAACCTGAGATCTTTCCTATAACATGAGATGTAATATCCAACTCCTTCCCATTCCAATCCTGAGACCCTTCCTCTAGCATGAGATGTGCTATCGCAATGCGTATACCAAACCTGAGACCCTCCCTTTAGCATGAGATGTGATATCCAACTCCTTCCCATTCCAATCCTGAGACCCTTCTGATAGCATGAGATGTGATATTTCAGTGCCTCTAATACCAAACCTGAGATCCTACCTCTAACATGAAATGTGATATCCATCTCCTTCCCTTTCCAAACCTGAGACCCTGCTTACAGCATGAGATGTGATATCCAAGTCCTTCCCATTACAATCCTGAGACCCTTCCTATAGCATGTGATGTGATATCTCAATGCTTATACCAAACCTGAGACCCTTCCTATGGCATGAGATGTCATATACAACTCCTTCCCATTCCAATCCTGAGACCCTTCCTATAGCATGAGATGTGATATCTCAATGCTTATACCAAACCTGAGACCCTTCCTATAGCATGAGATGTGATATCCAACTTCTTCCCATTCCAATCCTGAGACCCTTCCTATAACATGAGATGTGATGTCTCAATGCTTCTAATACCAAACCTGAGATCTTTCCTATAACATGAGATGTGATATCCAACTCCTTCCCATTCCAATCCTGAGACCCTTCCTATAGCATGAGATGTGATATCACAATGCTTATACCAAACCTGAGACCGTTCCTATAGCTTGAGATGTGATATCCAACTCCTTCCCATTCCAATCCTGAGACCCTTCCTATAGCATGAGATGTGATATCTCAAGGCCTCTAATACCAAACCTGAGATCGTTCCTCTAACATGAAATGTGATATCCAACTCCTTCCCCTTCCAAACCTGAGAGCCTTCCTATAGCATGAGATATGATAGCCAAGTCCTTCCAATTCCAATCCTGAGACCCTTCCTATAACATGAAATGTGATATCCAACTCCTTCCCATTCCAACCTGAGACCCTTCCTATAGCATGAGATGGGATATCTCAATGCTTCTAATACCAAACCTGAGACTCTTCCTATAACATGAGATGGGATATCCAACTCCTTCCCATTCCAATCCTGAGACCCTTCCGATAGCAGAGATGTGATATCTCAATGCTTATACCAAACCTGAGACCCTCCCTTTAGCATGAGATGTGATATCCAACTCCTTCCCATTCCAATCCTGAGACCCTTCCTATAGCATGAGATGTGATGTCTCAATGCTTCTAATACCAAACCTGAGATCCTTCCTATAACATGAGATGTGATATCCAACTCCTTCCCATTCCAATCCTGAGACCCTTCCTATAGCATGAGATGTGATGTCTCAATGCTTCTAATACCAAACCTGAGAACCTTCCTACAGCATGCGATGTGATATCTCAATGCTTCTAATACCAAACCTGAGACCCGTCCTATAACATGAGTTTGGATATCCAACTCCTTCCCCTTCCAAACCTGAGACCCTTCCTATAGCATGAGATGTGATATCCAACTTCTTCCCATTCCAATCCTGAGACCCTTCCTATAACATGAGATGTGATGTCTCAATGCTTCTAATACCAAACCTGAGATCTTTCCTATAACATGAGATGTAATATCCAACTCCTTCCCATTCCAATCCTGAGACCCTTCCTATAGCATGAGATGTGCTATCGCAATGCTTATACCAAACCTGAGACACTTCCTAAAGCTTGAGATGTGATATCCAACTCCTTCCCATTCCAATCCTGAGACCCTTCCTATAGCATGATATGTGATATCTCAATGCCTCTAATACCAAACCTGAGATCCTTCCTCTAACATGAAATGTGATATCGAACTCCTTCCCTTTCCAAACCTGAGAGCCTACCTATAGCATGAGATGTGATATCCAAGTCCTTCCCATTCCAATCCTTAGACCCTTCCTACAGCATGCAATATGATATCTCAATGATTCTAATAACAAACCTGAGACTCGTCCTATAACATGAGATGGGATATCCAACACCTTCCCATTCCAATCCTGAGACACTTCCGATAGCAGAGATGTGATATCTCAATGCTTATAACAAACCTGAGACCCTTCCTATAACATGAGATGTGATGTCTCAATGCTTCTAATACCAAACCTGAGATCTTTCCTATAACATGAGATGTAATATCCAACTCCTTCCCATTCCAATCCTGAGACCCTTCCTATAGCATGAGATGTGATATCTCAATGCGTATACCAAACCTGAGGCCCTTCCTATAGCTTGAGATGTGATATCCAACTCCTTCCCATTCCAATCCTGAGACCCTTCCTATAGCATGAGATGTGATATCTCAAGGCCTCTAATACCAAACCTGAGATCCTTCCTCTAACATGAAATGTGATATCCAACTCCTTCCCCTTCCAAACCTGAGAGCCTTCCTATAGCATGAGATATGATATCCAAGTCCTTCCCATCCAATCCTGAGACCCTTCCTATAACATGAAATGTGATATCCAACTCCTTCCCATTCCAACCTGAGACCCTTACTATAGCATGAGATGGGATATCCAACTCCTTCCAAATCCAATACTGATACCCTTCCGATAGCATGAGATGTGATATCCCAATGCTTCTACCAAACCTGAGACCCATACTATGGCATGAGATGTGATATCAAACCCCTTCCCATTCCAATCCTGAGACCCTACCTATAGCTTGAGATGTGATATCCAACTCCTTCCCATTCCAATTCTGAGACCCTTCCTATACCATGAGACTTGATATCTCAATGCTTCTAATATCAAACTTGAGACCCTCCCTATAGCATGAGATGTGACATCCAAGTCCTCCCCATTCCAATCCTGAGACTCTTCCTATAGCATGAGATGTGATATCTCAATGCTTCTAATACCAAACCTGAGACCCTTCCTATAACATGAGATGGGATATCCAACTCCTTCCCATTCCAATCCTGAGACCCTTCCGATAGCAGAGATGTGATATCTCAATGCTTATACCAAACCTGAGACCCTTCCTATGGCCTGATTTGTCATATACAACTCCTTCCCATTCCAATCCTGAGACCCTTCCTATAGCATGAGATGTGATATCTCAATGCTTATACCAAATCCGAGACCGTTCCTATAGCATGAGATGTGATATCCAACTCCTTCCCATTCCAATCCTGAGACCCTTCCTATAGCATGAGATGTGATGTCTCAATGCTTCTAATACCAAACCTGAGATCCTTCCTATAACATGAGATGTGATATCCAACCCCTTCCCATTCCAATCCTGAGACCCTTATGACAGCATGAGATGTGATATCTCAATGCCTCTAATACCAAACCTGAGATACTTCTGATAGCATGAGATGTGATATCTCAATGCTTCTAGTACCAAACCTGAGATCCTTCCTATAACATCAGATGTGATTTCCAAATCCTTCCACTTCCAAACCTGAGACCCTCCCTTTAGCATGAGATGTGATATCCAACTACTTCCCATTCCAATCCTGAGACCCTTCTGATAGCATGAGATGTGATATTTCAATGCCTCTAATACCAAACCTGAGATCCTACCTCTAACATGAAATGTGATATCCATCTCCTTCCCTTTCCAAACCTGAGACCCTGCCTATAGCATGAGATGTGATATCAAAAGTCCTTCCCATTCCAATCCTGACACCCTTCCTATAGCATGTGATGTGATATCTCAATGCTTATACCAAACCTGAGACCCTTCCTATGGCATGAGATGTCATATACAACTCCTTCCCATTCCAATCCTGAGACCATTCCTATAGCATGAGATGTGATATCTCAATGCTTATACCAAACCTGAGACCCTTCCTATAGCATGAGATGTGATATCCAACTTCTTCCCATTCCAATCCTGAGACTCTTCCTATAACATGAGATGTGATGTCTCAATGCTTCTAATACCAAACCTGAGACCCTTCCTATAACATGAGATGGGATATCCAACTCCTTCCCATTCCAATCCTGAGACCCTTCCGATAGTAGAGATGTGATATCTCAATGCTTATACCAAACCTGAGACCCTTCCTATGGCCTGAGATGTCATATACAACTCCTTCCCATTCCAATCCTGAGACCGTTCCTATAGCATGAGATGTGATATCTCAATGCTTATACCAAATCTGAGACCCTTCCTATAGCATGAGATGTGATATCCAACTCCTTCCCATTCCAATCCTGAGACCCTTCCTATAGCATGAGATGCGATGTCTCAATGCTTCTAATACCAAACCTGAGATCCTTCCTATAACATGAGATGTGATATCCAACTCCTTCCCATTCCAATCCTGAGACCCTTATGATAGCATGAGATGTGATATCTCAATGCCTCTAATACCAAACCTGAGATACTTCCGATAGCATGAGATGTGATATCTCAATGCTTCTAATACCAAACCTGAGATCCTTCCTATAACATGAGATGTGATTTCCAAATCCTTCCCCTTCCAAACCTGAGACCCTCCCTTTAGCATGAGATGTGATATCCAACTCCTTCCCATTCAAATCCTGAGACCCTTCTGATAGCATGAGATGTGATATTTCAGTGCCTCTAATACCAAACCTGAGATCCTACCTCTAACATGAAATGTGATATCCATCTCCTTCCCTTTCCAAACCTGAGACCCTGCTTATAGCATGAGATGTGATATCCAAGTCCTTCCCATTGCAATCCTGAGACCCTTCCTATAGCATGTGATGTGATATCTCAATGCTTATACCAAACCTGAGACCCTTCCTATGGCATGAGATGTCATATACAACTCCTTCCCATTCCAATCCTGAGACCCTTCCTATAGCATGAGATGTGATATCTCAATGCTTATACCAAACCTGAGACCCTTCCTATAACATGAGATGTGATATCCAACTTCTTCCCATTCCAATCCTGAGACCCTTCCTATAGCATGAGATGTGATATCACAATGCTTATACCAAACCTGAGACCGTTCCTATAGCTTGAGATGTGATATCCAACTCCTTCCCATTCCAATCCTGAGACCCTTCCTATAGCATGAGATGTGATATCTCAAGGCCTCTAATACCAAACCTGAGATCGTTCCTCTAACATGAAATGTGATATCCAACTCCTTCCCCTTCCAAACCTGAGAGCCTTCCTATAGCATGAGATATGATAGCCAAGTCCTTCCAATTCCAATCCTGAGACCCTTCCTATAACATGAAATGTGATATCCAACTCCTTCCCATTCCAACCTGAGACCCTACCTATAGCATGAGATGGGATATCTCAATGCTTCTAATACCAAACCTGAGACTCTTCCTATAACATGAGATGGGATATCCAACTCCTTCCCATTCCAATCCTGAGACCCTTCCGATAGCAGAGATGTGATATCTCAATGCTTATACCAAACCTGAGACCCTTCCTATGGCCTGAGATGTGATATCCAACTGCTTCCCATTCCAATCCTGAGACCCTTCCTATAGCATGAGATGTGATATCTCAATGCTTATACCAAATATGAGACCCTTCCTATAGCATGAGATGTGATATCCAACTTCTTCCCATTCCAATCCTGAGACCCTTCCTATAACATGAGATGTGATGTCTCAATGCTTCTAATACCAAACCTGAGATCTTTCCTATAACATGAGATGTGATATCCAACTCCTTCCCATTCCAATCCTGAGACCCTTCCTATAGCATGAGATGTGATATCTCAATGCTTATACCAAACCTGAGACCCTTCCTAAGGCCTGAGATGTCATATACAACTCCTTCCCATTCCAATCCTGAGACCCTTCCTATAGCATGAGATGTGATATCTCAATGCTTATACCAAACCTGAGACCCTTCCTAAGGCCTGAGATGTGATATCCAACTGCTTCCCATTCAAATCCTGAGACCCTTCCTATAGCATGAGATGTGATATCTCAATGCTTATACCAAATCTGAGACCCTTCCTATAGCATGAGATGTGATATCCAACTCCTTCCCATTCCAATCCTGAGACCCTTCCTATAGCATGAGATGTGATGTCTCAATGCTTCTAATACCAAACCTGAGATCCTTCCTATAACATGAGATGTGATTTCCAAATCCTTCCCCTTCCAAACCTGAGACCCTCCCTTTAGCATGAGATGTGATATCCAACTCCTTCCCATTCCAATCCTGAGACCCTTCTGATAGCATGAGATGTGATATCTCAATGCCTCTAATACCAAACCTGAGATCCTACCTCTAACATGAAATGTGATATCCATCTCCTTCCCTTTCCAAACCTGAGACCCTGTCTATAGCATGAGATGTCATATACAACTCCTTCCCATTCCAATCCTGAGACCCTTCCTATAGCACGA
The DNA here is from genome assembly GCF_040938575.1 of Ambystoma mexicanum. Taxonomy (NCBI): domain Eukaryota; kingdom Metazoa; phylum Chordata; class Amphibia; order Caudata; family Ambystomatidae; genus Ambystoma; species Ambystoma mexicanum. Next base: position 13,230,599 of record NW_027182444.1, read on the forward strand.
GATGTGATATCTCAATGCTTATACCAAACCTGAGACCCTTCCTATAGCATGAGATGTGATATCCAACTCCTTCCCATTCCAATCCTGAGACCCTTCCTATAGCCTGAGATGTGATATCTCAATGCCTCTAATACCAAACCTGAGATCCTTCCTCTAACATGAAATGTGATATCCAACTCCTTCCCTTTCCAAACCTGAGAGCCTATCTATAGCATGAGATGTGATATCCAAGTCCTTCCCATTCCAATCTTGAGACACTTCCGATAGCAGAGATGTGATATCTCAATGCTTATACCAAACCTGAGACCCTTCCTATACCATGAGATGTGATATCCAACTCCTTCCCGTTCCAAACCTGAGAACCTTCCTTTAGCATGAGATGTGATATCTCAATGCTTCTTATACCAAACCTGAGACCAGTCCTATAACATGAGATTGGATATCCAACTCCTTCCCCTTCCAAACCTGAGACCCTTCCTATAGCATGAGATGTGATATCCAACTTCTTCCCATTCCAATCCTGAGACCCTTCCTATAACATGAGATGTGATGTCTCAATGCTTCTAATACCAAACCTGAGACCCTTCCTATAACATGAGATGTGATATCCAACTCCTTCCCGTTTCAAACCTGAGACCCTTCCTATAGCATATGTGATATCCAACTCCTTCCCATTCCAAACATGAGACCCTTCCTATAGCAAGAATGTAATATCCAACTCCTTCCCATTCCAATCCTGAGACCCTTCCTATAGCATGAGATGTGATATCTCAATGCTTATACCAAATATGAGACCCTTCCTATAGCATGAGATGTGATATCCAACTTCTTCCCATTCCAATCCTGAGACCCTTCCTATAACATGAGATGTGATGTCTCAATGCTTCTAATACCAAACCTGAGAACCTTCCTACAGCATGCGATGTGATATCTCAATGCTTCTAATACCAAACCTGAGACCAGTCCTATAACATGAGATTGGATATCCAACTCCTTCCCCTTCCAAACCTGAGACCCTTCCTATAGCATGAGATGTGATATCCAACTTCTTCCCATTCCAATCCTGAGACCCTTCCTATAACATGAGATGTGATGTCTCAATGCTTCTAATACCAAACCTGAGATCTTTCCTATAACATGAGATGTAATATCCAACTCCTTCCCATTCCAATCCTGAGACCCTTCCTATAGCATGAGATGTGCTATCGCAATGCTTATACCAAACCTGAGACCCTTCCTAAAGCTTGAGATGTCATATCCAACTCCTTCCCATTCCAATCCTGAGACCCTTCCTATAGCATGATATGTGATATCTCAATGCCTCTAATACCAAACCTGAGATCCTTCCTCTAACATGAAATGTGATATCGAACTCCTTCCCTTTCCAAACCTGAGAGCCTACCTATAGCATGAGATGTGATATCCAAGTCCTTCCCATTCCAATCCTTAGACCCTTCCTACAGCATGCAATATGATATCTCAATGATTCTAATAACAAACCTGAGACTCGTCCTATAACATGAGATGGGATATCCAACACCTTCCCATTCCAATCCTGAGACACTTCCGATAGCAGAGATGCGATATCTCAATGCTTATAACAAACCTGAGACCCTTCCTATAACATGAGATGTGATATCCAACTCCTTCCCTTTTCAAACCTGAGACCCTTCCTATAGCATATGTGATATCCAACTCCTTCCCATTCCAAACATGAGACCCTTCCTATAGCAAGAATGTAATATCCAACTCCTTCCCATTCCAATCCTGAGACCATTCCTATAGCATGAGATGTGATATCTCAATGCTTCTAATACCAAAACTGAGATCCTTCCTATGACATGAGATGTGATATCCAATTCTTCCCCATTCCAAACCTGAGAACCTTCCTACAGCATGCGATGTGATATCTCAATGCTTCTAATACCAAACCTGAGACCAGTCCTATAACATGAGATTGGATATCCAACTCCTTCCCCTTCCAAACCTGAGACCCTTCCTATAGCATGAGATGTGATATCCAACTTCTTCCCATTCCAATCCTGAGACCCTTCCTATAACATGAGATGTGATGTCTCAATGCTTCTAATACCACACCTGAGATCTTTCCTATAACATGAGATGTGATATCCAACTCCTTCCCATTCCAATCCTGAGACCCTTCCTATAGCATGAGATGTGCTATCTCAATGCTTATACCAAACCTGAGACCCTTCCTAAAGCTTGAGATGTGATATCCAACTCTTTCCCATTCCAATCCTGAGACCCTTCCTATAACATGAAATGTGATATCCAACTCCTTCCCATTCCAACCTGAGACCCTTCCTATAGCATGAGATGGGATATCCAACTCCTTCCAAATCCAATACTGATACCCTTCCAATAGCATGAGATGTGATATCCCAATGCTTCTACCAAACCTGAGAACCATACTATGGCATGAGATGTGATATCAAACTCCTTCCCATTCCAATCCTGAGACTCTTCCTATAGCTTGAGATGTGATTTCCGAAATCCTTCCCATTCCAATTCTGAGACCCTTCCTATACCATGAGACTTGATATCTCAATGCTTCTAATACCAAACCTGAGACCCGTCCTATAACATGAGATGTGATATCCAAATCTTTCCCCTTCCAAACCTTAGACCCTTCCTTTATCATGAGATGTGATATCCAACTCCTTCCCATTCCAATCCTGAGACCCTTCCGATATCATGAGATTTGTTATCTCAATGCTTCTAATATCAAAATCCTTCCCATTCCAATTCTGAGACCCTTCCTATACCATGAGACTTGATATCTCAATGCTTCTAATACCAAACCTGAGACCCGTCCTATAACATGAGATGTGATATCCAAATCTTTCCCCTTCCAAACCTTAGACCCTTCCTTTATCATGAGATGTGATATCCAACTCCTTCCCATTCCAATCCTGAGACCCTTCCGATATCATGAGATTTGTTATCTCAATGCTTCTAATATCAAAATTGAGACCCGTCCTATAACATGAGATGTGATATCCAAATCTTTCCCCTTCCAAACCTTAGACCCTTCTTTTATCATGAGATGGGATATCCAACTCCTTCCCATTCCAATCCTGAGACCCTTCCGATAGCAGAGATGTGATATCTCAATGCTTATACCAATCCTGAGAACCTTCCTATGGCCTGAGATGTCATATACAACTCCTTCCGAATCCAATCCTGAGACCCTTCCTATAGCATGAGATGTGATATCTCAATGCTTATACCAAATCTGAGACCCTTCCTATAGCATGAGATGTGATATCCAACTCCTTCCCATTCCAATCCTGAGACCCTTCCTATAGCATGAGATGTGATGTCTCAATGCTTCTAATACCAAACCTGAGATCCTTCCTATAACATGAGATGTGATATCCAACTCCTTCCCATTCCAATCCTGAGACCCATCCTATAGCATGAGATGTGATGTCTCAATGCTTCTAATACCAAACCTGAGAACCTTCCTACAGCATGCGATGTGATATCTCAATGCTTCTAATACCAAACCTGAGACCAGTCCTATAACATGAGATTGGATATCCAACTCCTTCCCCTTCCAAACCTGAGACCCTTCCTATAGCATGAGATGTGATATCCAACTTCTTCCCATTCCAATCCTGAGACCGTTCCTATAACATGAGATGTGATGTCTCAATGCTTCTAATACCAAACCTGAGAAACTTCCTATAACATGAGATGGAATATCCAACTCCTTCCCATTCCAATCCTGAGACCCTTCCTATAGCATGAGATGTGCTATCTCAATGCTTATACCAAACCTGAGACCCTTCCTAAAGCTTGAGATGTGATATCCAACTCCTTCCCATTCCAATCCTGAGACCCTTCCTATAGCATGATATGTGATATCCCAAGGCCTCTAATACCAAACCTGAGATCCTTCCTCTAACATGAAATGTGATATCCAACTCCTTCCCCTTCCAAACCTGAGAGCCTTCCTATAGCATGAGATATGATATCCAAGTCCTTCCCATTCCAATCCTGTGACCCTTCCTATAACATGAAATGTGATATCCAACTCCTTCCCATTCCAACCTGAGACCCTTCCTATAGCATGAGATGGGATATCCAACTCCTTCCAAATCCAATACTGATACCCTTCCAATAGCATGAGATGTGATATCCCAATGCTTCTACCAAACCTGAGACCCATACTATGGCATGAGATGTGATATCAAACTCCTTCCCATTCCAATCTTGAGACTCTTCCTATAGCTTGAGATGTGATATCCAACTCCCTCCCATTCCAATTCTGAGACCGTTCCTATGCCATGAGACTTGATATCTCAATGCTTCTAATACCAAACCTGAGACCCGTCCTATAACATGAGATGTGATATCCAAATCTTTCCCCTTCCAAACCTTAGACCCTTCCTTTATCATGAGATGTGATATCCAACTCCTTCCCATTCCAATCGTGAGACCCTTCCGATATCATGAGATTTGTTATCTCAATGCTTCTAATATCAAACTTGAGACCCTCCCTATAGCAAGAGATGTGACATCCAAGTCCTCCCCATTCCAATCCTGAGACCCTTCCTATAGCATGAGATGTGATATCCAACTCCTTCCCATTCCAACCTGAGACCCTTCCAATAGCATGAGATGGGATATCCAACTTCTTCCAAATCCAATACTGATACCCTTCCGATAGCATGAGATGGGATATCCAACTTCTTCCAAATCCAATACTGATACCCTTCCGATAGCATGAGATGTGATATCCCAATGCTTCTACCAAACCTGAGACCCATACTATGGCATGAGATGTGATATCAAACTCCTTCCCATTCCAATCCTGAGACCCTTCCTATAGCTTGAGGTGTGATATCCAACTCCTTCCCATTCCAATTTTGAGACCCTTCTTATACCATGAGACTTGATATCTCAATGCTTCTAATACCAAACCTGAGACCCGTCCTATAACATGAGATGTGATATCCAAATCCTTCCCCTTCCAAACCTTAGACCCTTCCTTTATCATGAGATGTGGTATCCAACTCCTTCCCATTCCAATCCTGAGACCCTTCCGATATCAAGAGATTTGTTATCTCAATGCTTCTAATATCAAACTTGAGACCCTCCCTATAGCATGAGATGTGACATCCAAGTCCTTCCCATTCCAATCCTGAGACCCTTCCTATAGCATGAGATGTGATATCTCTATGCTTCTAATACCAAACCTGAGACCCTTCCTATAACATGAGATGGGATATCCAACTCCTTCCCATTCCAATCCTGAGACCCTTCCGATAGCAGAGATGTGATATCTCAATGCTTATACCAAACATGAGACCCTTCCTATGGCCTGAGATGTCATATACAACTCCTTCCCATTCCAATCCTGAGACCCTTCCTTTAGCATGAGATGTGATATCTCAATGCTTATACCAAATCTGAGACCCTTCCTATAGCATGAGATGTGATATCCAAATCCTTCCCATTCCAATCCTGAGACCCTTCCTATAGCATGAGATGTGATATCTCAATGCTTATATCAAACCTGAGAGCCTACCTATAGCATGAGATGTGATATCCAAGTCCATCCCATTCCAATCCTTAGACCCTTCCTACAGCATGCGATGTGATATCTCAATGATTCTAATACCAAACCAGAGACTCTTACTATAACATGAGATGGGATATCCAACTCCTTCCCATTCCAATCCTGAGCCGCTTCCGATAGCAGAGATGTGATATCTCAATGCTTATAACAAACCTGAGACCCTTCCTATAACATGAGATGTGATATCCAACTCCTTCCCGTTCCAAACCTGAGACACTAACTATAGCATATGTGATATCCAACTCATTCCCATTCCAAACATGAGACCCTTCCTATAGCAAGAAAGTAATATCCAACTCATACCCATTCCAATCCTGAGACCCTTCCTATAGCAAGAGATGTGATATCCAAATCCTTCCCATTCCAATCCTGAGACCCTTCCTATAACATGAGATGTGATATCCAACTCCTTCCCATTCCAACCTGAGACACTTCCTATAGCATGAGAAGGGATATCCAACTCCTTCCCAATCCAATCCTGAGACCCTTCCGATAGCAGAGATGTGATATCTCAATGCTTATACCAAACCTGAGACCCTTCCTATGGCATGAGATGTGATATTCAACTCCTTGCCATTCAAATCCTGAGACCCTTCCTATAGCATGAGAAGGGATATCCAACTCCTTCCCAATCCAATCCTGAGACCCTTCCGATAGCAGATACGTGATATCTCAATGCTTCTACCAAACCTGAGACCCTTCCTTTAGCATGAGATGTGATATCCAAATCCTTCACATTCCAATCCTGAGACCCTTCATATAGCATGAGATGTGATATCTCAATGCTTCTAATACCAAACCTGAGATCCTTCCTATAACATGAGATGTGATATCCAATTCCTTCCCATTCCAAACCTGAGACCCTTCCTATTGGATGAGATGTGATATCCAACTCCTTCCCATTCCAACCCTGAGACCCTTCCTATAGCATGAGATGTGATGTCTCAATGCTTCTAATACCAAACCTGAGATCCTTCCTATAACATGAGATGTGATATCCAACTCCTTCCATTCCAATCCTGAGACCCGTCCTATAGCATGAGATGTGATATCTCAATGCTTATACCAAACCTGAGACACTTCCTATAGCATGAGATGTGATATCCAACTGCTTCTAATACCAAACCTGAGATCCTTCCTCTAACATGAAATGTGATATCCAACTCCTTCCCTTTCCAAACCTAAGAGCCTATCTATAGCATGAGATGTGATATCCAAGTCCTTCCCATTCCAACCCTTAGACCCTTCCTACAGCATGCAATATGATATCTCAATGATTCTAATAACAAACCTGAGACCCGTCCTATAACATGAGATGGGATATCCAACTCCTTACCATTCCAATCCTGAGACACTTCCGATAGCAGAGATGTGATATCTCAATGCTTATACCAAACCTGAGACCCTTCCTATAACATGAGATGTGATATCCAAATCCTTCCCGTTCCAAACCTGAGACCCTTCCTTTAGCATGAGATGTGATATCCAGCTCCTTCCCATTCCAATCCTGAGACACTTCCGATAGCATGAGATGTGATATCTCAATGCTTCTAATATCAAAACTGAGACCCTCCCTATAGCATGATATGTGATATCTAAGTCCTTCCCATTCCAATCCTGAGACCCTTCCTATAGCATGAGATATGATATCTCAATACTTCTAATACCAAACGTGAGATCCTTCCGATAACATGAGATGTGATATCCAAATCCTTCCCCTTCCAAACCTGAGACCCTCCCTTTAGCATGAGATGTGATATCCAACTCCTTCCCATTCCAATCCTGAGACCCTTCTGATAGCATGAGATGTGATATCTCAATGCTTCTAATACCAAACCTGAGATCCTTCCGATAGCATGAGATGTGATATCTCAATGGTTCTAATACCAAACCTGAGATCCTTCCTATAACATGAGATGTGATATCCAAATCCTTCCCCTTCCAAACCTGAGACCCTCCCTTTAGCATGAGATGTGATATCCAACTCCTTCCCATTCCAATCCTGAGACCCTTCCTATAGCATGAGATGTGATATCTCAATGCTTCTAATACCAAACCTGAGATCCTTCCTCTAACATGAAATGTGATATCCAAATCCTTCCCTTTCCAAACCTAAGAGCCTATCTATAGCATGAGATGTGATATCCAAGTCCTTCCCATTCCAACCCTTAGACCCTTCCTACAGCATGCAATATGATATCTCAATGATTCTAATAACAAACCTGAGACCCGTCCTATAACATGAGATGGGATATCCAACTCCTTCCCATTCCAATCCTGAGACACTTCCGATAGCAGAGATGTGATATCTCAATGCTTATACCAAACCTGAGACCCTTCCTATAACATGAGATGTGATATCCAAATCCTTCCCGTTCCAAACCTGAGACCCTCCCTATAGCATGATATGTGATATCTAAGTCCTTCCCATTCCAATCCTGAGACCCTTCCTATAGCATGAGATATGATATCTCAATACTTCTAATACCAAACGTGAGATCCTTCCGATAACATGAGATGTGATATCCAAATCCTTCCACTTCCAAACCTGAGACCCTCCCTTTAGCATGAGATGTGATATCCAACTCCTTCCCATTCCAATCCTGAGACCCTTCTGATAGCATGAGATGTGATATCTCAATGCTTCTAATACCAAACCTGAGATCCTTCCGATAGCATGAGATGTGATATCTCAATGGTTCTAATACCAAACCTGAGATCCTTCCTATAACATGAGATGTGATATCCAAATCCTTCCCCTTCCAAACCTGAGACCCTCCATTTAGCATGAGATGTGATATCCAACTCCTTCCCATTCCATTCCTGAGACCCTTCTGATAGCATGAGATGTGATATCTCAATGCCTCTAATACCAAACCTGAGATCCTACCTCTAACATGAAATGTGATATCCAACTATTTCCCCTTCCAAACCTGAGAGCCTTCCTATAGCATGAGATGTGATATCCAAGTCCTTCCCATTCCAATCCTGAGACCCTTCCTATAGCTTGAGATGTGATATCCAACTCCTTCCCATTCCAATTCTGAGACCCTTCCTATACTCTGAGACTTGATATCTCAATGCTTCTAATACCAAACCTGAGACCCGTAATATAACATGAGATGTGATATACAAATCCTTCCCCTTCCAAACCTTAGACCCTTCCTTTATCATGAGATGTGATATCCAACTCCTTCCCATTCCAATCCTGAGACCCTTCCGATATTATGAGATGTGATATCTCAAAGCTTCTAATATCAAACTTGAGACCCTCCCTATAGCATGAGATGTGATATCCAAGTCCTTCCCATTCCAATCCTGAGACCCTTCCTATAGCATGAGATGTGATATCTCAATGCTTCTAATACCAAACCTGAGACCCTTCCTATAACATGAGATGGGAATATCCAACTCCTTCCCATTCCAATCCTGAGACCCTTCTGATAGCAGAGATGTGATATCTCAATGCTTATACCAAACCTGAGACCCTTCCTATGGCATGAGATGTGATATCCAACTCCTTGCCATTCAAATCCTGAGACCCTTCCTATAGCATGAGAAGGGATATCCAACTCCTTCCCAATCCAATCCTGAGACCCCTCCGATAGCAGAGACGTGATATCTCAATGCTTCTACCAATCCTGAGACCCTTCCTTTAGCATGAGATGTGATATCCAAATCCTTCACATTCCAATCCTGAGACCCTTCCCATAGCATGAGATGTGATATCTCAATGCTTCTAATACCAAACCTGAGATCCTTCCTATAACATGAGATGTGATATCCAATTCCTTCCCATTCCAAACCTGAGACCCTTCCTATTGGATGAGATGTGATATCCAACTCCTTCCCATTCCAACCCTGAGACCCTTCCTATAGCATGAGATGTGATGTCTCAATGCTTCTAATACCAAACCTGAGATCCTTCCTATAACATGAGATGTGATATCCAACTCCTTCCATTCCAATCCTGAGACCCGTCCTATAGCATGAGATGTGATATCTCAATGCTTATACCAAACCTGAGACCCTTCCTATAGCATGAGATGTGATATCCAACTACTTCCCATTCCAATCCTGAGACCCTTCCTATAGCATGAGATGTGATATCTCAATGCTTCTAATACCAAACCTGAGATCCTTCCTCTAACATGAAATGTGATATCCAACTCCTTCCCTTTCCAAACCTAAGAGCCTATCTATAGCATGAGATGTGATATCCAAGTCCTTCCCGTTCCAATCCTTAGACCCTTCCTACAGCATGCAATATGATATCTCAATGATTCTAATAACAAACCTGAGACCTGTCCTATAGCATGAGATATGATATCCAAGTCCTTCCCATTCCAATCCTGAGACCCTTCCTATAGCTTGAGGTGTGATATCCAACTCCTTCCCATTCCAATTCTGAGACCCTTCTTATACCATGAGACTTGATATCTCAATGCTTCTAATACCAAACCTGAGACCCGTCCTATAACATGAGATGTGATATCCAAATCCTTCCCCTTCCAAACCTTAGACCCTTCCTTTATCATGAGATGTGGTATCCAACTCCTTCCCATTCCAATCCTGAGACCCTTCCGATATCATGAGATTTGTTATCTCAATGCTTCTAATATCAAACTTGAGACCCTCCCTATAGCATGAGATGTGACATCCAAGTCCTTCCCATTCCAATCCTGAGACCCTTCCTATAGCATGAGATGTGATACTTCTATGCTTCTAATACCAAACCTGAGACCCTTTATAGGAAGTGTCTCAAGATTGGAATGGGAAGGACTTGGATATCACATCTCATGCTATAGGGAGGGTCTCAAGTTTGATATTAGAAGCATTGAGATATCACATCTCATGCAATAGGAAGGGTCTCAGGATTGGAATGGGAAGGAGTTGGATATCACATCTCATGCTATAGGAAGGGTCTCAGGTTTGGTATACGCAGTGAGATATCACATCTCATGCTATAGGAAGTGTCTCAGGATTGGAATGGGAAGGAGTTGGATATCACATCTCATTCTATAGGGAGGGTCTCGAGTTTGATATTAGAAGCATTGAGATATCACATCTCATGATATCGGAAGGGTCTCAGGATTGGAATGGGAAGGAGTTGGATATCACATCTCATGATAAAGGAAGGGTCTAAGGTTTGGAAGGGGAAGGATTTGGATATCACATCTCATGTTATAGGACGGGTCTCAGGTTTGGTATTAGAAGCATTGAGATATCAAGTCTCATGGTATAGGAAGGGTCTCAGAATTGGAATGGGAAGGAGTTGGATATCACATCTCAAGCTATAGGAAGGGTCTCAGGATTGGAATGGGAAGGACTTGGATATCACATCTCATGCTATAGGGAGGGTCTCGAGTTTGATATTAGAAGCATTGAGATATCACATCTCATGATATCGGAAGGGTCTCAGGATTGGAATGGGAAGGACTTGGATATCACATCTCATGCTATAGGGAGGGTCTCGAGTTTGATATTAGAAGCATTGAGATATCACATCTCATGATATCGGAAGGGTCTCAGGATTGGAATGGGAAGGAGTTGGATATCACATCTCATGATAAAGGAAGGGTCTAAGGTTTGGAAGGGGAAGGATTTGGATATCACATCTCATGTTATAGGACGGGTCTCAGGTTTGGTATTAGAAGCATTGAGATATCAAGTCTCATGGTATAGGAAGGGTCTCAGAATTGGAATGGGAAGGAGTTGGATATCACATCGCAAGCTATAGGAAGGGTCTCAGGATTGGAATGGGAAGGAGTTTGATATCACATCTCATGCCATAGTATGGGTCTCAGGTTTGGTATAAGCATTGGGATATCAAATCTCATGCTATCGGAAGGGTATCAGGATTGGAATTCCAAGGAGTTGGATATCCCATCTCATGCTATAGGAAGGGTCTCAGGTTGGAATGGGAAGGAGTTGGATATCACATCTCATGCTAAAGGGAGGGTCTCAGGTTTGGAAGGGGAAGGATTTGGATATCACATCTCATGTTATAGGAAGGATCTCAGGTTTGGTATAAGAAGCATTGAGATATCACATCTCATGCTATCGGAAGAATCTCAGATTTGGTATTAGAGGCATTGAGATATCACATCTCATGCTATCATAAGGGTCTCAGGATTGGAATGGGAAGGAGTTGGATATCACATCTCATGCTATAGGAAGGGTCTCAGGTTTGGAACGGGAAGGAGTTGGATATCACATCTCATGTTATAGGAAGAGTCTCAGGTTTGGTATAAGCATTGAGATATCAAATCTCTGCAATCGGAAGTGTATCAGGATTGGGATGGGAAGGAGTTGGATATCACATCTCATGCTATAGGAAGGGTCTCAGGTTTGGAACGGGAAGGAGTTGGATATCCCATCTCATGTTATAGGACTGGTCTCAGGTTTGGTATTAGAAGCATTGAGATATCACATCTCTGCTATCGGATGTGTCTCAGGATTGGAATGGGAAGGAGTTGGATATCACATCTCATGTTATAGGACGGGTCTCAGGTTTGTTATTAGAATCATTGAGATATCATATTGCATGCTGTAGGAAGGGTCTAAGGATTGGAATGGGGAGGACTTGGATATCACATCTCATGCTATAGGTAGGCTCTCAGGTTTGGAAAGGGAAGGAGTCGGATATCACATTTAATGTTAGAGGAAGGATCTCAGGTTTGGTATTAGAGCCATTGGATATCACATCTCATGCTATAGGAAGGGTCTCAGGATTGGAATGGGAAGGAGTTGGATATCACATCTCATGCTATAGGAAGGGTTTTAGGTTTGGTATAAGCATTGAGATATCACATCTCATGCTATAGGAAGGGTCTCAGGATTGGAATGGGAAGGATCTGTATATGACATCTCATGCCATAGGAAGGGTCTCAGGTTTGGTATAAGCATTGAGATATCACATCTCTGCTTTCGGAAGCGTCTCAGGATTGTAATGGGAAGGAGTTGGATATCCCATCTCATGTTATAGGAAGAGTCTCAGGTTTGGTATTAGAAGCATTGAGGTATCACATCTCATGCTATTGGGAGGGTCTCACGTTTGATATTAGAAGCATTGAGATATCACATCTCATGCTATAGGAAGGGTCTCAGTATTGGAATGGGAAGGAGTTGGATATCACATCTCATGCTATAGGAAGGGTCTCAGGTTTGGTATAAGCATTGAGATATCACATCTCTGCTATCTGAAGGGTCTCAGGATTGGAATGGGAAGGAGTTGGATATTCCCATCTCATGTTATAGGAAGGGTCTATCAGTTCTTAGCATGAGACTCTTCCTATAACATGAGATCATGAGATATGATATCCAACTCCTTCCCGTTCCTAACCTGAGACCCTTCCTATAGCATGAGATGTGATATCCAACTCCTTCCCATTCCAATCTTGAGACCCTTCCGATAGCTTGAGATGTGATATCTCAATGCTTCTAATATCAATACTGAGACCCTCCCTATAGCATGAGATGTGATATCTAAGTCCTTCCCATTCCAATCCTGAGACGCTTCCGATAGCAGAGATGTGATATCTCAATGCTTATACCAAACCTGAGACCCTTCCTATAGCATGAGATGTGATATCCAACTCCTTCCCATTCCAATCCTGAGACCCTTCCTATAGCATGATATGTGAAATCTCAATGCTTCTACCAAAACTGAGACCCTTCCTTTAGCATGAGATGTGATATCCAACTCCTTCCCATTCCAATCCTGAGACCAGTCCTATAGCATGAGATGTGATATCTCAATGCTTCTAATACCAAACCTGAGATCCTTCCTATAACATGAGATGTGATATCCAACTCCTTCCCATTCCAATCCTGAGACCCTTCCTATAGCATGAGATGTGATATCTCAATGCTTCTAATACCAAACCTGAGATCCTTCCGATAGCATGAGATGTGATATCTCATTGCTTCTAATACCAAACCTGAGATCCTTCCTATAACATGAGATGTGATATCCAACTCCTTCCCATTCCAATCCTGATACCCTTCTGATAGCATGAGATGTGATATCTCAATGCCTCTAATACCAAACCTGAGATCCTACCTCTAACATGAAATGTGATATCCAACTCCTTCCCTTTCCGAACCTGAGAGCCTTCCTACAGCATGAGATGTGATATCCAAGTCCTTCCCATTCCAATCCTGAGACCCTTCCTATAACATGAGATGTCATAACCAACTCCTTCCCATTCCAACCTGAGACCCTTCCTATTGCATGAGATGGGATATCCAACTCCTTCCAAATCCAATCCTGATACCCTTCTGATAGCATGAGATGTGATATCCCAATGCTTCTACAAAACCTGAGACCCATACCATGGCATGAGATGTGATATCAAACTCCCGTCCCATACCATGAGACTTGATATCTCAATGCTTCTAATACCAAACCTGAGACCGGTCCAATAACATGAGATGTGATATCCAAATCCTTCCCCTTCCAAACCTTAGACCCTTCCTTTATCATGAGATGTGATATCCAAGTCCTTCCCATTCCATTCCTGAGACCCTTCCTATAGCATGAGATGTGATATCGCAATGCTTCTAATACCAAACCTGAGACCCTTCCTATAACATGAGATGTGATATCCAAGTCCTTCCCATTTCAATCCTGAGACCCTTCCTATAGCATGAGATGTGATATCTCAATGCTTCTAATACCAAACCTGAGACCCTTCCTATAACATGAATTCTGATATCCAAGTCCTTCCCATTCCAATCCTGAGACCCTTCCAATAGCAGAGATGTGATATCTCAATGCTTCTAATATCAAACCTGAGACCTGTCCTATAACATGAGATGGGATATCCAACTCCTTCCCGTTCCAAACCTGATACCCTTCCTCTAGCATGAGATGTGATATCCAATTCCTTCCCGTCCCAATCCTGAGACACCTCCGATAGCAGAGATGTGATATCTCAATGCTTATACCAAACCTGAGACTCTTCCTATAACATGAGATGTGATATCTAACTCCTTCCCGTTCCAAACCTGAGACCCTTCCTATAGCATGAGATGTGATATCCAACTCCTTCCCATTCCAATCCTGAGACCCTTCCTATAGCATGAGATGTGATATCTCAATGCTTATACCAAATCTGAGACCCTTCCTATAGCATGAGATGTGATATCCAACTCCTTCCCATTCCAATCCTGAGACCCTTCCTATAGCATGAGATGTGATATCTCAATGCTTCTAATAATAAAAACCTGAGATCCTTCCTATAACAAGAGATGTGATATCCAACTCCTTCCCATTCCAATCCTGAGACCCTTATGATAGCATGAGATGTGATATCTCAATGCCTCTAATACCAAACCTGAGATACTTCCGATAGCATGAGATATGATATCTGAATGCTTCTAATACCAAACCTGAGATCCTTCCTATAACATGAGATGTGATTTCCAAATCCTTCCCCTTCCAAACCTGAGACCCTCCCTTTAGCATGAGATGTGATATACAACTCCTTCCCATTCCAATCCTGAGACCCTTCTGATAGCATGAGATGTGATATCTCAATGCCTCTAATACCAAACCTGAGATCCTACCTCTAACATGAAATGTGATATCCATCTCCTTCCCTTTCCAAACCTGAGACCCTGCCTATAGCATGAGATGTGATATCCAAGTCCTTCCCATTCCAATCCTGAGACCCTTCATATAGCATGTGATGTGATATCTCAATGCTTATACCAAACCTGAGACCATTCCTATTGCATGATATGTCATATACAACTCCTTCCCATTCCAATCCTGAGACCCTTCCTATAGCATGAGATGTGATATCTCAATGCTTATACCAAACCTGAGACCCTTCCTATAGCATGAGATGTGATATCCAACTTCTTCCCATTCCAATCCTAAGACCCTTCCTATAACATGAGATGTGATGTCTCAATGCTTCTAATACCAAACCTGAGATCTTTCCTATAACATGAGATGTGATATCCAACTCCTTCCCATTCCAATCCTGAGACCCTTCCTATAGCATGAGATGTGATATCTCAATGCTTATACCAAACCTGAGACCCTTCCTATAGCTTGAGATGTGATATCCAACTCCTTCCCATTCCAATCCTGAGACCCTTCCTATAGCATGAGATGTGATATCTCAAGGCCTCTAATACCAAACCTGAGATCCTTCCTCTAACATGAAATGTGATATCCAACTCCTTCCCCTTCCAAACCTGAGAGCCTTCCTATAGCATGAGATATGATATCCAAGTCCTTCCCATTCCAATCCTGAGACCCTTCCTATAACATTAAATGTGATATCCAACTCCTTCCCATTCCAGCCTGAGACCCTTCCTATAGCATGAGATGGGATATCCAACTCCTTCCAAATCCAATCTGATACCCATCCAATAGCATGAGATGTGATATCCCAATGCTTCTACCAAACCTGAGACCCATACTATGGCATAAGATGTGACATCAAACTCCTTCCCATTCCAATCCTGAGACCCTTCCTATAGCTTGAGATGTGATATCCAACTCCTTCCCATTCCAATTCTGAGACCCTTCCTATACCATGAGACATGATATCTCAATGCTTCTAATACCAAACCTGAGACCCGTCCTATAACATGAGATGTGATATCCAAATCCTTCCCCTTCCAATCCTGATACCTTTCTGATAGCATGAGATGTGATATCTCAATGCCTCTAATACCAAACCTGAGATCCTACCTCTAACATGAAATGTGATATCCAACTCCTTCCCTTTCCAAACCTGAGAGCCTTCCTACAACATGAGATGTGATATCCAAGTCCTTCCCATTTCAATCCTGAGACCCTTCCTATAGCATGAGATGTGATATCTCAATGCTTCTAATACCAAACCTGAGACCCTTCCTATAACATGAATTCTGATATCCAAGTCCTTCCCATTCCAATCCTGAGACCCTTCCAATAGCAGAGATGTGATATCTCAATGCTTCTAATATCAAACCTGAGACCTGTCCTATAACATGAGATGGGATATCCAACTCCTTCCCATTCCAAACCTGATACCCTTCCTCTAGCATGAGATGTGATATCCAATTCCTTCCCGTCCCAATCCTGAGACACCTCCGATAGCAGAGATGTGATATCTCAATGCTTATACCAAACCTGAGACTCTTCCTATAACATGAGATGTGATATCTAACTCCTTCCCGTTCCAAACCTGAGACCCTTCCTATAGCATGAGATGTGATATCCAACTCCTTCCCATTCCAATCTTGAGACCCTTCCTATAGCATGAGATGTGATATCTCAATGCTTATACCAAATCTGAGACCCTTCCTATAGCATGAGATGTGATATCCAACTCCTTCCCATTCCAATCCTGAGACCCTTCCTATAGCATGAGATGTGATATCTCAATGCTTCTAATACCAAACCTGAGATCCTTCCTATAACAAGAGATGTGATATCCAACTCCTTCCCATTCCAATCCTGAGACCCTTATGATAGCATGAGATGTGATATCTCAATGCCTCTAATACCAAACCTGAGATACTTCCGATAGCATGAGATATGATATCTGAATGCTTCTAATACCAAACCTGAGATCCTTCCTATAACATGAGATGTGATTTCCAAATCCTTCCCCTTCCAAACCTGAGACCCTCCCTTTAGCATGAGATGTGATATACAACTCCTTCCCATTCCAATCCTGAGACCCTTCTGATAGCATGAGATGTGATATCTCAATGCCTCTAATACCAAACCTGAGATCCTACCTCTAACATGAAATGTGATATCCATCTCCTTCCCTTTCCAAACCTGAGACCCTGCCTATAGCATGAGATGTGATATCCAAGTCCTTCCCATTCCAATCCTGAGACCCTTCATATAGCATGTGATGTGATATCTCAATGCTTATACCAAACCTGAGACCCTTCCTATTGCATGATATGTCATATACAACTCCTTCCCATTCCAATCCTGAGACCCTTCCTATAGCATGAGATGTGATATCTCAATGCTTATACCAAACCTGAGACCCTTCCTATAGCATGAGATGTGATATCCAACTTCTTCCCATTCCAATCCTAAGACCCTTCCTATAACATGAGATGTGATGTCTCAATGCTTCTAATACCAACCCTGAGATCTTTCCTATAACATGAGATGTGATATCCAACTCCTTCCCATTCCAATCCTGAGACCCTTCCTATAGCATGACATGTGATATCTCAATGCTTATACCAAACCTGAGACCCTTCCTATAGCTTGAGATGTGATATCCAACTCCTTCCCATTCCAATCCTGAGACCCTTCCTATAGCATGAGATGTGATATCTCAAGGCCTCTAATACCAAACCTGAGATCCTTCCTCTAACATGAAATGTGATATCCAACTCCTTCCCCTTCCAAACCTGAGAGGCTTCCTATAGCATGAGATATGATATCCAAGTCCTTCCCATTCCAATCCTGAGACCCTTCCTATAACATTAAATGTGATATCCAACTCCTTCCCATTCCAGCCTGAGACCCTTCCTATAGCATGAGATGGGATATCCAACTCCTTCCAAATCCAATCTGATACCCATCCAATAGCATGAGATGTGATATCCCAATGCTTCTACCAAACCTGAGACCCATACTATGGCATAAGATGTGACATCAAACTCCTTCCCATTCCAATCCTGAGACCCTTCCTATAGCTTGAGATGTGATATCCAACTCCTTCCCATTCCAATTCTGAGACCCTTCCTATACCATGAGACTTGATATCTCAATGCTTCTAATACCAAACCTGAGACCCGTCCTATAACATGAGATGTGATATCCAAATCCTTCCCCTTCCAATCCTGATACCTTTCTGATAGCATGAGATGTGATATCTCAATGCCTCTAATACCAAACCTGAGATCCTACCTCTAACATGAAATGTGATATCCAACTCCTTCCCTTTCCAAACCTGAGAGCCTTCCTACAACATGAGATGTGATATCCAAGTCCTTCCCATTTCAATCCTGAGACCCTTCCTATAGCATGAGATGTGATATCTCAATGCTTCTAATACCAAACCTGAGACCCTTCCTATAACATGAATTCTGATATCCAAGTCCTTCCCATTCCAATCCTGAGACCCTTCCAATAGCAGAGATGTGATATCTCAATGCTTCTAATATCAAACCTGAGACCTGTCCTATAACATGAGATGGGATATCCAACTCCTTCCCATTCCAAACCTGATACCCTTCCTCTAGCATGAGATGTGATATCCAATTCCTTCCCGTCCCAATCCTGAGACACCTCCGATAGCAGAGATGTGATATCTCAATGCTTATACCAAACCTGAGACTCTTCCTATAACATGAGATGTGATATCTAACTCCTTCCCGTTCCAAACCTGAGACCCTTCCTATAGCATGAGATGTGATATCCAACTCCTTCCCATTCCAATCCTGAGACCCTTCCTATAGCATGAGATGTGATATCTCAATGCTTATACCAAATCTGAGACCCTTCCTATAGCATGAGATGTGATATCCAACTCCTTCCCATTCCAATCCTGAGACCCTTCCTATAGCATGAGATGTGATATCTCAATGCTTCTAATACCAAACCTGAGATCCTTCCTATAACAAGAGATGTGATATCCAACTCCTTCCCATTCCAATCCTGAGACCCTTATGATAGCATGAGATGTGATATCTCAATGCCTCTAATACCAAACCTGAGATACTTCCGATAGCATGAGATATGATATCTGAATGCTTCTAATACCAAACCTGAGATCCTTCCTATAACATGAGATGTGATTTCCAAATCCTTCCCCTTCCAAACCTGAGACCCTCCCTTTAGCATGAGATGTGATATACAACTCCTTCCCATTCCAATCCTGAGACCCTTCTGATAGCATGAGATGTGATATCTCAATGCCTCTAATACCAAACCTGAGATCCTACCTCTAACATGAAATGTGATATCCATCTCCTTCCCTTTCCAAACCTGAGACCCTGCCTATAGCATGAGATGTGATATCCAAGTCCTTCCCATTCCAATCCTGAGACCCTTCATATAGCATGTGATGTGATATCTCAATGCTTATACCAAACCTGAGACCCTTCCTATAGCATGAGATGTGATATCCAACTTCTTCCCATTCCAATCCTAAGACCCTTCCTATAACATGAGATGTGATGTCTCAATGCTTCTAATACCAACCCTGAGATCTTTCCTATAACATGAGATGTGATATCCAACTCCTTCCCATTCCAATCCTGAGACCCTTCCTATAGCATGACATGTGATATCTCAATGCTTATACCAAACCTGAGACCCTTCCTATAGCTTGAGATGTGATATCCAACTCCTTCCCATTCCAATCCTGAGACCCTTCCTATAGCATGAGATGTGATATCTCAAGGCCTCTAATACCAAACCTGAGATCCTTCCTCTAACATGAAATGTGATATCCAACTCCTTCCCCTTCCAAACCTGAGAGCCTTCCTATAGCATGAGATATGATATCCAAGTCCTTCCCATTCCAATCCTGAGACCCTTCCTATAACATTAAATGTGATATCCAACTCCTTCCCATTCCAGCCTGAGACCCTTCCTATAGCATGAGATGGGATATCCAACTCCTTCCAAATCCAATCTGATACCCATCCAATAGCATGAGATGTGATATCCCAATGCTTCTACCAAACCTGAGACCCATACAATGGCATAAGATGTGACATCAAACTCCTTCCCATTCCAATCCTGAGACCCTTCCTATAGCTTGAGATGTGATATCCAACTCCTTCCCATTCCAATTCTGAGACCCTTCCTATACCATGAGACTTGATATCTCAATGCTTCTAATACCAAACCTGAGACCCGTCCTATAACATGAGATGTGATATCCAAATCCTTCCCCTTCCAAACATTAGACCCTTCCTTTATCATGAGATGTGATATCCAACTCCTTCCCATTCCAATCCTGAGACCCTTCCTATAGCATGAGATGTGATATCTCAATGCTTCTAATACCAAACCTGAGATCCTTCCGATAGCATGAGATGTGATATCTCAATGCTTCTAATACCAAACCTGAGATCCTTCCTATAACATGAGATGTGACATCCAAATCCTTCCCCTTCCGAACCTGAGACCCTCCCTTTAGCATGAGATGTGATATCCAACTCCTTCCCATTCCAATCCTGATACCCTTCTGATAGCATGAGATGTGATATCTCAATGCCTCTAATAACAAACCTGAGATCCTACCTCTAACATGAAATGTGATATCCAACTCCTTCCCTTTCCAAACCTGAGAGCCTTCCTACAACATGAGATGTGATATCCAAGTCCTTCCCATTCCAATCCTGAGACCCTTCCTATAACATGAGATGTCATATCCAACTCCTTCCCATTCCAACCTGAGACCCTTCCTATAGCATGAGATGGGATATCCGGGAGGGTCTCAGGTTTGGAAGGGGAAGGATTTGGATATCACATCTCATGTTATAGGAAGGATCTCAGGTTTGGTATTAGAAGCATTGAGATATCACATCTCATGCTATCGGAAGGATCTCAGGTTTGGTATTAGAAGCATTGAGATATCACATCTCATGCTATCAGAAGGGTCTCAGGATTGGAATGGGAAGGATTTGGATATCACATCTCATGCTAAAGGGAGGGACTCAGGTTTGGAAGGGGAAGGATTTGGATATCACATCTCATGTTATCGGAAGGATCTCACGTTTGGTATTAGAAGTATTGAGATATCATATCTCATGCTATAGGAAGGGTCTCAGGATTGGAATGGGAAAGAGTTGGATATCACATCTCATGCTATAGGGAGTGTCTCAGGATTGGAATGGGAAGGACTTAGATATCACATATCATGCTATAGGGAGGGTCTCAGTTTTGATATTAGAAGCATTGAGATATCACATCTCATGCTATCGGAAGTGTCTCAGGATTGGAATGGGAAGGAGCTGGATATCACATCTCATGCTAAAGGAAGGGTCTCAGGTTTGGAACGGGAAGGATTTGGATATCACATCTCATGTTATAGGAAGGGTCTCAGGTTTGGTATAAGCATTGAGATATCACATCTCTGCTATCGGAAGTGTCTCAGGATTGGAATGGGAAGGAGTTGGATATCCCATCTCATGTTATAGGACGGGTCTCAGGTTTGTTATTAGAATCATTGAGATATCATATTGCATGCTGTAGGAAGGGTCTAAGGATTGGAATGGGAAGGACTTGGATATCACATCTCATGCTATAGGTAGGCTCTCAGGTTTGGAAAGGGAAGGAGTTGGATATCACATTTAATGTTAGAGGAAGGATCTCAGGTTTGGTATTAGAGCCATTGGATATCACATCTCATGCTATAGGAAGGGTCTCAGGATTGGAATGGGAAGGAGTTGGATATCACATCTCATGCTATAGGAAGGGTTTTAGGTTTGGTATAAGCATTGAGATATCACATCTCATGCTATAGGGAGGGTCTCAGGTTTGGTATTAGAAGCATTGAGATATCACATCTCATGCTATAGGAAGGGTCTCAGGATTGGAATGTGAAGGATTTGGATATCACATCTCATGCTAAAGGAAGGGTCTCAGGTTTGGTAGAAGCATTGAGATATCACGTCTCTGCTATCGGAAGGGTCTCAGGATTGGATTGGGAAGGAGTTGGATATCCCTTCTCATGCTATAGGAAGGGTCTCAGGATTTGAATGGCAAGGAGTTGGATATCACATCTCATGCCATAGGAAGGGTCTCAGGTTTGGTATAAGCATTGAGATATGACATCTCTGCTTTCGGAAGGGTCTCAGGATTGGATTGGGAAGGAGTTGGCTATCCCTTCTCATGCTATAGGAAGTGTCTCAGGTTGGAATGGGAAGGAGTTGGATATCACATCTCATGTTATAGGAAGGGTCTCAGGATTGGAATGGGAAGGATTTGGATATCACATCTCTTGCTATAGGAATTGTCTCAGGATTGGAATGGGTAGGAGTTGGATATTACGTTCTTGCTATAGGAAGGGTCTCATGTTTGGAATGGGAAGGAGTTGGATATCACATATGCTATAGTTAGTGTCTCAGGTTTGGAACGGGAAGGAGTTGGATATCACATCTCATGTTATAGGAAAGGTCTCAGGTTTGGTATAAGCATTGAGATATCACATCTCTGCTATCGGAAGCGGCTCAGGATTGGAATGGGAAGGAGTTCGATATCCCATCTCATGTTATAGGACGGGTCTCAGGTTTGTTATTAGAATCATTGAGATATCATATTGCATGCTGTAGGAAGGGTCTAAGGGTTGGAATGGGAAAGACTTGGATATCACATCTCATGCTATAGATAGGCTCTTAGGTTTGGAAAGGGAAGGAGTTGGATATCACATTTCATGTTAGAGGAAGGATCTCAGGTTTGGTATTAGAAGCATTGAGATATCACATCTCATGCTATAGGAAGGGTCTCAGGATTGGAATGGGAAGTAGTTGGATATCACATCTCATGCTATAGGAAGGGTCTCAGGTTTGGTATAAGCATTGAGATATCACATCTCATGCTATAGGACGGGTCTCAGGATTGGAATGGAAGGAGTTGGATATCACATCTCATGTTATAGGAAGGATCTCAGGTTTGGTATTAGAAGCATTGAGACATCACATCTCATGCTATAGGAAGGGTCTCAGGGTTGGAATGGGAAGGAGTTGGATATCACATCTCATCCAATAGGAAGGGTCTCAGGTTTGGAATGGGAAGGAATTGGATATCACATCTCATGTTATAGGAAGGATCTCAGGTTTGGTATTAGAAGCATTGAGATATCACATCTCATGCTATAGGAAGGGTCTCAGGATTGGAATGTGAAGGATTTGGATATCACATCTCATGCTAAAGGAAGGGTCTCAGGTTTGGTAGAAGCATTGAGATATCACGTCTCTGCTATCGGAAGGGTCTCAGGATTGGATTGGGAAGGAGTTGGATATCCCTTCTCATGCTATAGGAAGGGTCTCAGGATTTGAATGGCAAGGAGTTGGATATCACATCTCATGCCATAGGAAGGGTCTCAGGTTTGGTATAAGCATTGAGATATCACATCTCTGCTATCGGAAGGGTCTCAGGATTGGATTGGGAAGGAGTTGGATATCCCTTCTCATGCTATAGGAAGTGTCTCAGGTTGGAATGGGAAGGAGTTGGATATCACATCTCATGTTATAGGAAGGGTCTCAGGATTGGAATGGGAAGGATTCGGATATCACATCTCTTGCTATAGGAAGGGTCTCAGGATTGGAATGGGTAGGAGTTGGATATTACGTTCTTGCTATAGGAAGGGTCTCATGTTTGGAATGGGAAGGAGTTGGATATCACATATGCTATAGTTAGTGTCTCAGGTTTGGAACGGGAAGGAGTTGGATATCACATCTCATACTATAGGAAGGGTCTCAGATTTGGTATAAGCATTGAGATATCACATCTCATGCTAAAGGAAGGGTCTCAGGTTTGGAAGGGGAAGGATTTGGAAATCACATCTCATGTTATAGGAAGGGTCTCAGGTTTGGTATTAGAAGCATTGAGATATCACATCTCATGCTATAGGAAGGGTCTCAGGATTGGAATGGGGAGGACTTGGATGTCACATCTCATGCTATAGGGAGGGTCTCAAGTTTGATATTAGAAGCATTGAGATAACAAATCTCATGATATCGGAAGGGTCTCAGGATTGGAATGGGAAGGAGTTGGATATCATATCTCATGATAATGGAAGGGTCTAAGGTTTGGAAGGGGAAAGATTTGGATATCACATCTCATGTTATAGGACGGGTCTCAGGTTTGGTATTAGAAGCATTGAGATATCAAGTCTCATGGCATAGGTAGGGTCTCAGAATTGGAATGGGAAGGAGTTGGATATCACATCTCAAGCTATAGGAAGAGTCTCAGGATTGGAATGGGAATGAGTTTGATATCACATCTCATGCCATAGTATGGGTCTCAGGTTTGGTAGAAGCATTGGGATATCACATCACATGCTATTGGAAGGGTATCAGTATTGGATTTGGAAGGAGTTGAATATCCCATCTCATGCTATAGTATGGGTCTCAGGTTTGGTAGAAGCATTGGGATATCACATCTCATGCTATTGGAAGGGTATCAGTATTGGATTTGGAAGGAGTTGGATATCCCATCTCATGCTATAGGAAGGGTCTCAGATTTGGTATAAGCATTGAGATATCACATCTCATGCTATAGGAAGGGTCTCAGGATTGGATTGGGAAGGAGTTGTATATGACATCTCAGGCCATAGGAAGGGTCTCAGGATTGGTATAAGCATTGAGATATCACATCTCTGCTATCGGAAGGGTCTCAGGATTGGAATGGGAAGGAGTTGGATATCCCATCTCATGTTATAGGAAGAGTCTCAGGTTTGGTATTAGAAGCATTGAGATATCACATCTCATGCTATAGGAAGGGTCTCAGGATTGGAATGGGGAGGACTTGGATGTCACATCTCATGCTATAGGGAGGGTCTCAAGTTTGATATTAGAAGCATTGAGATAACAAATCTCATGATATCGGAAGGGTCTCAGGATTGGAATGGGAAGGAGTTGGATATCACATCTCATGATAAAGGAAGGGTCTAAGGTTTGGAAGGGGAAAGATTTGGATATCACATCTCATGTTATAGGACGGGTCTCAGGTTTGGTATTAGAAGCATTGAGATATCACATCTCATGATATCGGACGGGTCTCAGGATTGGAATGGGAAGGAGTTGGATATCATATCTCATGATAATGGAAGGGTCTAAGGTTTGGAAGGGGAAAGATTTGGATATCACATCTCATGTTATAGGACCGGTCTCAGGTTTGGTATTAGAAGCATTAAGATATCAAGTCTCATGGCATAGGTAGGGTCTCAGAATTGGAATGGGAAGGAGTTGGATATCACATCTCAAGCTATAGGAAGAGTCTCAGGATTGGAATGGGAATGAGTTTGATATCACATCTCATGCCATAGTATGGGTCTCAGGTTTGGTAGAAGCATTGGGATATCACATCACATGCTATTGGAAGGGTATCAGTATTGGATTTGGAAGGAGTTGAATATCCCATCTCATGCTATAGTATGGGTCTCAGGTTTGGTAGAAGCATTGGGATATCACATCTCATGCTATTGGAAGGGTATCAGTATTGGATTTGGAAGGAGTTGGATATCCCATCTCATGCTATAGGAAGGGTCTCAGATTTGGTATAAGCATTGAGATATCACATCTCATGCTATAGGAAGGGTCTCAGGATTGGATTGGGAAGGAGTTGTATATGACATCTCAGGCCATAGGAAGGGTCTCAGGATTGGTATAAGCATTGAGATATCACATCTCTGCTATCGGAAGGGTCTCAGGATTGGAATGGGAAGGAGTTGGATATCCCATCTCATGTTATAGGAAGAGTCTCAGGTTTGGTATTAGAAGCATTGAGATATCACATCTCATGCTATAGGAAGGGTCTCAGGATTGGAATGGGGAGGACTTGGATGTCACATCTCATGCTATAGGGAGGGTCTCAAGTTTGATATTAGAAGCATTGAGATAACAAATCTCATGATATCGGAAGGGTCTCAGGATTGGAATGGGAAGGAGTTGGATATCACATCTCATGATAAAGGAAGGGTCTAAGGTTTGGAAGGGGAAAGATTTGGATATCACATCTCATGTTATAGGACGGGTCTCAGGTTTGGTATTAGAAGCATTGAGATATCAAGTCTCATGGCATAGGAAGGGTCTCAGAATTGGAATGGGAAGGAGTTGGATATCACATCTCAAGCTATAGGAAGAGTCTCAGGATTGGAATGGGAAGGAGTTTGATATCACATCTCATGCCATAGTATGGGTCTCAGGTTTGGTAGAAGCATTGGGATATCACATCTCATGCTATTGGAAGGGTATCAGTATTGGATTTGGAAGGAGTTGGATATCCCATCTCATGCTATAGGAAGGGTCTCAGGTTGGAATGGGAAGGAGTTGGATATCACATTTCATGTTATAGGAAGGGTCTCAGGATTGGAATGGGAAGGACTTGGATATCATATCTCATGCTATAGGAAGGCTCTCAGGTTTGGAAGGGGAAGGAGTTGGATATCACATCTCAAGCTTTAGGAAGGGTCTCAGGTTTGGTATAAGCATTGAGATAGCACATCTCATGCTATAGGAAGGGTTTCAGGATTGGAATGGGAAGGAGTTGGATATCACATTTCATGTTAGAGGAAGGATCTCAGGTTTGGTATTAGAGGCCTTGAGATATCACATCTCATGCTATAGGAAGGGTCTCAGGATTGGAATGGGAAGTAGTTGGATATCACATCTCATGCTATAGGAAGGGTCTCAGGTTTGGTATAAGCATTGAGATATCACATCTCATGCTATAGGACGGGTCTCAGGATTGGAATGGAAGGAGTTGGATATCACATCTCATGTTATAGGAAGGATCTCAGGTTTGGTATTAGAAGCATTGAGACATCACATCTCATGCTATAGGAAGGGTCTCAGGGTTGGAATGGGAAGGAGTTGGATATCACATCTCATCCAATAGGAAGGGTCTCAGGTTTGGAATGGGAAGGAATTGGATATCACATCTCATGTTATAGGAAGGATCTCAGGTTTGGTATTAGAAGCATTGAGATATCACATCTCATGCTATAGGAAGGGTCTCAGGATTGGAATGTGAAGGATTTGGATATCACATCTCATGCTAAAGGAAGGGTCTCAGGTTTGGTAGAAGCATTGAGATATCACGTCTCTGCTATCGGAAGGGTCTCAGGATTGGATTGGGAAGGAGTTGGATATCCCTTCTCATGCTATAGGAAGGGTCTCAGGATTTGAATGGCAAGGAGTTGGATATCACATCTCATGCCATAGGAAGGGTCTCAGGTTTGGTATAAGCATTGAGATATCACATCTCTGCTATCGGAAGGGTCTCAGGATTGGATTGGGAAGGAGTTGGATATCCCTTCTCATGCTATAGGAAGTGTCTCAGGTTGGAATGGGAAGGAGTTGGATATCACATCTCATGTTATAGGAAGGGTCTCAGGATTGGAATGGGAAGGATTCGGATATCACATCTCTTGCTATAGGAAGGGTCTCAGGATTGGAATGGGTAGGAGTTGGATATTACGTTCTTGCTATAGGAAGGGTCTCATGTTTGGAATGGGAAGGAGTTGGATATCACATATGCTATAGTTAGTGTCTCAGGTTTGGAACGGGAAGGAGTTGGATATCACATCTCATACTATAGGAAGGGTCTCAGATTTGGTATAAGCATTGAGATATCACATCTCATGCTAAAGGAAGGGTCTCAGGTTTGGAAGGGGAAGGATTTGGAAATCACATCTCATGTTATAGGAAGGGTCTCAGGTTTGGTATTAGAAGCATTGAGATATCACATCTCATGCTATAGGAAGGGTCTCAGGATTGGAATGGGGAGGACTTGGATGTCACATCTCATGCTATAGGGAGGGTCTCAAGTTTGATATTAGAAGCATTGAGATAACAAATCTCATGATATCGGAAGGGTCTCAGGATTGGAATGGGAAGGAGTTGGATATCATATCTCATGATAATGGAAGGGTCTAAGGTTTGGAAGGGGAAAGATTTGGATATCACATCTCATGTTATAGGACGGGTCTCAGGTTTGGTATTAGAAGCATTGAGATATCAAGTCTCATGGCATAGGTAGGGTCTCAGAATTGGAATGGGAAGGAGTTGGATATCACATCTCAAGCTATAGGAAGAGTCTCAGGATTGGAATGGGAATGAGTTTGATATCACATCTCATGCCATAGTATGGGTCTCAGGTTTGGTAGAAGCATTGGGATATCACATCACATGCTATTGGAAGGGTATCAGTATTGGATTTGGAAGGAGTTGAATATCCCATCTCATGCTATAGTATGGGTCTCAGGTTTGGTAGAAGCATTGGGATATCACATCTCATGCTATTGGAAGGGTATCAGTATTGGATTTGGAAGGAGTTGGATATCCCATCTCATGCTATAGGAAGGGTCTCAGATTTGGTATAAGCATTGAGATATCACATCTCATGCTATAGGAAGGGTCTCAGGATTGGATTGGGAAGGAGTTGTATATGACATCTCAGGCCATAGGAAGGGTCTCAGGATTGGTATAAGCATTGAGATATCACATCTCTGCTATCGGAAGGGTCTCAGGATTGGAATGGGAAGGAGTTGGATATCCCATCTCATGTTATAGGAAGAGTCTCAGGTTTGGTATTAGAAGCATTGAGATATCACATCTCATGCTATAGGAAGGGTCTCAGGATTGGAATGGGGAGGACTTGGATGTCACATCTCATGCTATAGGGAGGGTCTCAAGTTTGATATTAGAAGCATTGAGATAACAAATCTCATGATATCGGAAGGGTCTCAGGATTGGAATGGGAAGGAGTTGGATATCACATCTCATGATAAAGGAAGGGTCTAAGGTTTGGAAGGGGAAAGATTTGGATATCACATCTCATGTTATAGGACGGGTCTCAGGTTTGGTATTAGAAGCATTGAGATATCACATCTCATGATATCGGAAGGGTCTCAGGATTGGAATGGGAAGGAGTTGGATATCATATCTCATGATAATGGAAGGGTCTAAGGTTTGGAAGGGGAAAGATTTGGATATCACATCTCATGTTATAGGACGGGTCTCAGGTTTGGTATTAGAAGCATTAAGATATCAAGTCTCATGGCATAGGTAGGGTCTCAGAATTGGAATGGGAAGGAGTTGGATATCACATCTCAAGCTATAGGAAGAGTCTCAGGATTGGAATGGGAATGAGTTTGATATCACATCTCATGCCATAGTATGGGTCTCAGGTTTGGTAGAAGCATTGGGATATCACATCACATGCTATTGGAAGGGTATCAGTATTGGATTTGGAAGGAGTTGAATATCCCATCTCATGCTATAGTATGGGTCTCAGGTTTGGTAGAAGCATTGGGATATCACATCTCATGCTATTGGAAGGGTATCAGTATTGGATTTGGAAGGAGTTGGATATCCCATCTCATGCTATAGGAAGGGTCTCAGATTTGGTATAAGCATTGAGATATCACATCTCATGCTATAGGAAGGGTCTCAGGATTGGATTGGGAAGGAGTTGTATATGACATCTCAGGCCATAGGAAGGGTCTCAGGATTGGTATAAGCATTGAGATATCACATCTCTGCTATCGGAAGGGTCTCAGGATTGGAATGGG
Organism: Ambystoma mexicanum; assembly: GCF_040938575.1. Taxonomy (NCBI): domain Eukaryota; kingdom Metazoa; phylum Chordata; class Amphibia; order Caudata; family Ambystomatidae; genus Ambystoma; species Ambystoma mexicanum. Next base: position 13,260,443 of record NW_027182444.1, read on the forward strand.
AAGGAGTTGGATATCCCATCTCATGTTATAGGAAGAGTCTCAGGTTTGGTATTAGAAGCATTGAGATATCACATCTCATGCTATAGGAAGGGTCTCAGGATTGGAATGGGGAGGACTTGGATGTCACATCTCATGCTATAGGGAGGGTCTCAAGTTTGATATTAGAAGCATTGAGATAACAAATCTCATGATATCGGAAGGGTCTCAGGATTGGAATGGGAAGGAGTTGGATATCACATCTCATGATAAAGGAAGGGTCTAAGGTTTGGAAGGGGAAAGATTTGGATATCACATCTCATGTTATAGGACGGGTCTCAGGTTTGGTATTAGAAGCATTGAGATATCAAGTCTCATGGCATAGGAAGGGTCTCAGAATTGGAATGGGAAGGAGTTGGATATCACATCTCAAGCTATAGGAAGAGTCTCAGGATTGGAATGGGAAGGAGTTTGATATCACATCTCATGCCATAGTATGGGTCTCAGGTTTGGTAGAAGCATTGGGATATCACATCTCATGCTATTGGAAGGGTATCAGTATTGGATTTGGAAGGAGTTGGATATCCCATCTCATGCTATAGGAAGGGTCTCAGGTTGGAATGGGAAGGAGTTGGATATCACATTTCATGTTATAGGAAGGGTCTCAGGATTGGAATGGGAAGGACTTGGATATCATATCTCATGCTATAAGAAGGCTCTCAGGTTTGGAAGGGGAAGGAGTTGGATATCACATCTCAAGCTTTAGGAAGGGTCTCAGGTTTGGTATAAGCATTGAGATAGCACATCTCATGCTATAGGAAGGGTTTCAGGATTGGAATGGGAAGGAGTTGGATATCACATTTCATGTTAGAGGAAGGATCTCAGGTTTGGTATTAGAGGCCTTGAGATATCACATCTCATGCTATAGGAAGGGTCTCAGGATTGGAATGGGAAGGAGTTGGATATCACATCTCATGTTATAGGAAGGATCTCAGGTTTGGTATTAGAAGCATTGAGATATCCCTTCTCATGCTATAGGAAGGGTCTCAGGATTGGAATGTGAAGTATTTGGATATCAGATCTCATGCTAAAGGAAGGGTCTCAGGTTTGGTAGAAGCATTGAGATATCACGTCTCTGCTATCGGAAGGGTCTCAGGATTGGATTGGGAAGGAGTTGGATATCCCTTCTCATGCTATAGGAAGGGTCTCAGGTTTGGTATAAGCATTGAGATATCACATCTCTGCTATCGGAAGGGTCTCAGGATTGGATTGGGAAGGAGTTGGATATCCCTTCTCATGCTATAGGAAGTGTCTCAGGTTGGAATGGGAAGGAGTTGGATATCACATCTCATGTTATAGGAAGGGTCTCAGGATTGGAATGGAAAGGATTTGGATATCACATCTCTTGCTATAGGAAGGGTCTCAGGATTGGAATGGGTAGGAGTTGGATATTACTTTCTTGCTATAGGAAGGGTCTCATGTTTGGAATGGGAAGGAGTTGGATATCACATATGCTATAGTTAGTGTCTCAGGTTTGGAACAGGAAGGAGTTGGATATCACATCTCATGTTATAGGAAGGGTCTCAGGTTTGGTATAAGCATTGAGATATCACATCTCTGCTATCGGAAGTGGCTCAGGATTGGAATGGGAAGGAGTTGGATATCCCATCTCATGTTATAGGACGAGTCTCTGGTTTGGTATTAGAATCATTGAGATATCACATCGCATGCTGTAGGAAGGGTCTAAGGATTGGAATGGGATGGACTTGGATATCACATCTCATGCTATAGGTAGGCTCTCAGGTTTGGTATAAGCATTGAGATATCACATCTCATGCTATAGGAAGGGTCTCAGGATTGGAATGGGAAGGAATTGGATATCACATCTCATGCTATAGGAAGGGTCTCAGATTTGGTATAGGCATTGAGATATCACATCTCATGCTATAGGAAGGGTCACAGGATTGGAATGGGAAGGAGTTGTATATGACATCCCAGGCCATATGAAGGGTCTCAGGTTTGGTATAAGCATTGAGATATCACATCTCTGCTATCGGAAGGGTCTCAGGATTGGAATGGGAAGGAGTTGGATATCCCATCTCATGTTATAGGAAGGGTCTCAGGTTTGGTATTAGAAGCATAGAGATATCACATCTCATGCTATAGGAAGGGTCTCAGGATTGGAATGGGAAGAACTTGGATGTCACATCTCATGCTATAGGGAGGGTCTCAAGTTTGATATTAGAAGCATTGAGATAGCAAATCTCATGATATCGGAACGGTCTCAGGATTGGAATGGGAAGGAGTTGGATATCACATCTCATGATAAAGGAAGGGTCTGAGGTTTGGAAGGGGAAGGATTTGGATATCACATCTCATGTTATAGGACGGGTCTCAGGTTTGGTATTAGAAGCATTGAGATATCAAGTCTCATGGTATAAGAAGGGTCTCAGAATTGGAATGGGAAGGAGTTGGATATCACACCTCAAGCTATAGGAAGGGCCTCAGGATTGGAATGGGAAGGAGTTTGATATCACATCTCATGCCATAGTATGGGTCTCAGGTTTGGTAGAAGCATTGGGATATCACATCTCATGCTATCGGAAGGGTATCATTATTGGATTTGGAAGGAGTTGGATATCCCATCTCATGCTATAGGAAGGGTCTCAGGTTGGAATGGGAAGGAGTTGGATATCACATTTCATGTTATAGAAAGGGTCTCAGGATTGGAATGGGAAGGACTTGGATATCATATCTCATGCTATAGGAAGGCTCTCAGGTTTGGAAGGGGAAGGAGTTGGATATCACATTTCATGTTAGAGGAAGGATCTCAGGTTTGGTATTAGAGGCCTTGAGATATCACATCTCATGCTATAGGAAGGGTCTCTGGATTGGAATGGGAAGGAGTTGGATATCACATCTCAAGCTATAGGAAGGGTCTCAGGTTTGGTATAAGCATTGAGATATCACATCTCATGCTATAGGAAGGGTCTCAGGATTGGAATGGGAAGGAATTGGATATCACATCTCATATTATAGGAAATATCTCAGGTTTGGTATTAGAAGCATTGAGACATCACATCTCATGTTATAGGAACGGTCTCAGGATTGGAATGGGAAGAAGTTGGATATCACATCTCATGCCATAGGAAGGGTCTCAGGTTTGGTATAAGCATTGAGATATCACATCTCATGCTATAGGAAGGGTCTCAGGATTGGAATGGGAAGGAGTTGTATATGACATCTCATGCCATAGGAAGGGTCTCAGGTTTGGTATAAGCATTGAGATATCACATCACATGCTATAGAAAGGGTCTCAGGATTGGAATGGGAAGGACTTGGATATCACATCTCATGCTATAGGCAGGGTCTCAGGTTTGGAAAGGGAAGGAGATGGATATCACATTTCATGTTAGAGATAGGATCTCAGGTTTGGTATTAGAGGCATTGAGATATCACATCTCATGCTATCAGAAGGGTCTCAGGATTGGAATGGGAAGGAGTTGTATATCACATCTCATGCTAAAGGGAGGGTCTCAGGTTTGGAAGGGGAAGGATTTGGAAATCACATCTCATGTTATAGGAAGGGTCTCAGGTTTGGTATTAGAAGCATTGAGATATCACATCTCATGCTATAGGAAGGGTCTCAGGATTGGAATCGGGAGGACTTGGATGTCACATCTCATGCTATAGGGAGGGTCTCAAGTTTGATATTAGAAGCATTGAGATAATAAATCTCATGATATCGGAAGGGTCTCAGGATTGGAATGGGAAGGAGTTGGATATCATATCTCATGATAATGGAAGGGTCTAAGGTTTGGAAGGGGAAAGATTTGGATATCACATCTCATGTTATAGGATGGGTCTCAGGTTTGGTATTAGAAGCATTGAGATATCAAGTCTCATGGCATAGGTAGGGTCTCAGAATTGGAATGGGAAGGAGTTGGATATCACATCTCAAGCTATAGGAAGAGTCTCAGGATTGGAATGGGAATGAGTTTGATATCACATCTCATGCCATAGTATGGGTCTCAGGTTTGGTAGAAGCATTGGGATATCACATCACATGCTATTGGAAGGGTATCAGTATTGGATTTGGAAGGAGTTGAATATCCCATCTCATGCTATAGTATGGGTCTCAGGTTTGGTAGAAGCATTGGGATATCACATCTCATGCTATTGGAAGGGTATCAGTATTGGATTTGGAAGGAGTTGGATATCCCATCTCATGCTATAGGAAGGGTCTCAGATTTGGTATAAGCATTGAGATATCACATCTCATGCTATAGGAAGGGTCTCAGGATTGGATTGGGAAGGAGTTGTATATGACATCTCAGGCCATAGGAAGGGTCTCAGGATTGGTATAAGCATTGAGATATCACATCTCTGCTATCAGAAGGGTCTCGGGATTGGAATGGGAAGGAGTTGGATATCCCATCTCATGTTATAGGAAGAGTCTCAGGTTTGGTATTAGAAGCATTGAGATATCACATCTCATGCTATAGGAAGGGTCTCAGGATTGGAATGGGGAGGACTTGGATGTCACATCTCATGCTATAGGGAGGGTCTCAAGTTTGATATTAGAAGCATTGAGATAACAAATCTCATGATATCGGAAGGGTCTCAGGATTGGAATGGGAAGGAGTTGGATATCACATCTCATGATAAAGGAAGGGTCTAAGGTTTGGAAGGGGAAAGATTTGGATATCACATCTCATGTTATAGGACGGGTCTCAGGTTTGGTATTAGAAGCATTGAGATATCAAGTCTCATGGCATAGGAAGGGTCTCAGAATTGGAATGGGAAGGAGTTGGATATCACATCTCAAGCTATAGGAAGAGTCTCAGGATTGGAATGGGAAGGAGTTTGATATCACATCTCATGCCATAGTATGGGTCTCAGGTTTGGTAGAAGCATTGGGATATCACATCTCATGCTATTGGAAGGGTATCAGTATTGGATTTGGAAGGAGTTGGATATCCCATCTCATGCTATAGGAAGGGTCTCAGGTTGGAATGGGAAGGAGTTGGATATCACATTTCATGTTATAGGAAGGGTCTCAGGATTGGAATGGGAAGGACTTGGATATCATATCTCATGCTATAGGAAGGCTCTCAGGTTTGGAAGGGGAAGGAGTTGGATATCACATCTCAAGCTTTAGGAAGGGTCTCAGGTTTGGTATAAGCATTGAGATAGCACATCTCATGCTATAGGAAGGGTTTCAGGATTGGAATGGGAAGGAGTTGGATATCACATCTCAAGCTTTAGGAAGGGTCTCAGGTTTGGTATAAGCATTGAGATAGCACATCTCATGCTATAGGAAGGGTTTCAGGATTGGAATGGGAAGGAGTTGGATATCACATCTCATGTTATAGGAAAGATCTCCGGTTTGGTATTAGAAGCATTGAGACATCACATCTCATGTTATAGGAAGGGTCTCAGGATTGGAATGGGAAGAAGTTGGATATCACATCTCATGCTATAGGAAGGGTCTCAGGTTTGGAAGGGGAAGGAGTTGGATATCCAATCTCATGTTATAGGACTGGTCTCAGGTTTAGTATTAGAAGCATTGAGATATCACATTGCATGCTGTAGGAAGGTTCTCAGGTTTGGTATTAGAAGCATTGAGACATCACATCTCATGCTATAGGAAGGGTCTCAGGATTGGAATGGGAAGGAGTTGGATATCACATCTCATGTTATAGGAAGGATCTCAGGTTTGGTATTAGAAGCATTGAGACATCACATCTCATGCTATAGGAAGGGTCTCAGGATTGGAATGGGAAGGAGTTGGATATCACTTCTGATGCTATAGGAAGGGTCTCAGATTTGGTATAAGCATTGAGATATCACATCTCATGCTATAGGAAGGGTCTCAGGATTGGATTGGGAAGGAGTTGTATATGACATCTCAGGCCATAGGAAGGGTCTCAGGATTGGTATAAGCATTGAGATATCACATCTCTGCTATCGGAAGGGTCTCAGGATTGGAATGGGAAGGAGTTGGATATCCCAGCTCATGTTATAGGAAGGGTCTCAGGTTTGGTATTAGAAGCATTGAGATATCACATCTCATGCTATAGGAAGGGTCTCAGGATTGGAATGGGGGGGACTTGGATGTCACATCTCATGCTATAGGGAGTTTCTCAAGTTTGATATTAGAAGCATTGAGATAACAAATCTCATGATATCGGAAGGGTCTCAGGATTGGAATGGGAAGGAGTTGGATATCACATCTCATGATAAAGGAAGGGTCTAAGGTTTGGAAGGGGAAAGATTTGGATATCACATCTCATGTTATAGGACGGGTCTCAGGTTTGGTATTAGAAGCATTGAGATATCAAGTCTCATGGCATAGGAAGGGTCTCAGAATTGGAATGGGAAGGAGTTGGATATCACATCTCAAGCTATAGGAAGAGTCTCAAGATTGGAATGGGAAGGAGTTTGATATCACATCTCATGCCATAGTATGGTTCTCAGGTTTGGTAGAAGCATTGGGATATCACATCTCATGCTATTGGAAGGGTATCAGTATTGGATTTGGAAGGAGTTGGATATCCCATCTCATGCTATAGGAAGGGTCTCAGGTTGGAATGGGAAGGAGTTGGATATCACATTTCATGTTATAGGAAGGGTCTCAGGATTGGAATGGGAAGGACTTGGATATCATATCTCATGATATAGGAAGGCTCTCAGGTTTGGAAGGGGAAGGAGTTGGATATCACATTTCATGTTAGAGGAAGGATCTCAGGTTTGGTATTAGAGGCCTTGAGATATCACATATCATGCTATAGGAAGGGTCTCAGGATTGGAATGGGAAGGAGTTGGATATCACATCTCAAGCTTTAGGAAGGGTCTCAGGTTTGGTATAAGCATTGAGATAGCACATCTCATGCTATAGGAAGGGTCTCAGGATTGGAATGGGAAGGAGTTGGATATTACATCTCATGTTATAGGAAAGATCTCAGGTTTGGTATTAGAAGCATTGAGACATCACATCTCATGTTATAGGAACGGTCTCAGGATTGGAATGGGAAGAAGTTGGATATCACATCTCATGCTATAGGAAGGGTCTCAGGTTTGGAAGGGGAAGGAGTTGGATATCCAATCTCATGTTATAGGACTGGTCTCAGGTTTGGTATTGGAAGCATTGAGATATCACATCGCTTGCTGTAGGAAGGTTCTCAGGTTTGGTATTAGAAGCATTGAGACATCACATCTCATGCTATAGGAAGGGTCTCAGGATTGGAATGGGAAGGAGTTGGATATCACATCTCATGTTATAGGAAAGGTCTCAGGTTGGAATGGGAAGGAGTTGGATATCACATTTCATGTTATAGGAAGGGTCTCAGGATTGGAATGGGAAGGACTTGGATATCATATCTCATGATATAGGAAGGCTCTCAGGTTTGGAAGGGGAAGGAGTTGGATATCACATTTCATGTTAGAGGAAGGATCTCAGGTTTGGTATTAGAGGCCTTGAGATATCACATATCATGCTATAGGAAGGGTCTCAGGATTGGAATGGGAAGGAGTTGGATATCACATCTCAAGCTTTAGGAAGGGTCTCAGGTTTGGTATAAGCATTGAGATATCACATCTCATGCTATAGGAAGGGTCTCAGGATTGGAATGGGAAGGAGTTGGATATCACATCTCATATTATAGGAAATATCTCAGGTTTGGTATTAGAAGCATTGAGACATCACATCTCATGTTATAGGAAGGGTCTCAGGATTGGAATGGGAAGAAGTTGGATATCACATCTCATGCTATAGGAAGGGTCTCAGGTTTGGTATATGCATTGAGATATCACATCTCATGCTATAGGAAGGGTCTCAGGATTGGAATGGGAAGGAGTTGTATATGACATCTCATGCCATAGGAAGGGTCTCAGGTTTGGTATAAGCATTGAGATATCACATCACATGCTATAGAAAGGGTCTCAGGATTGGAATGGGAAGGACTTGGATATCACATCTCATGCTATAGGCAGGGTCTCAGGTTTGGAAAGGGAAGGAGATGGATATCACATTTCATGTTAGAGATAGGATCTCAGGTTTGGTATTAGAGGCATTGAGATATCACATCTCATGCTATCAGAAGGGTCTCAGGATTGGAATGGGAAGGAGTTGTATATCACATCTAATGCTAAAGGGAGGGTCTCAGGTTTGGAAGGGGAAGGATTTGGAAATCACATCTCATGTTATAGGAATGGTCTCAGGTTTGGTATTAGAAGCATTGAGATATCACATCTCATGCTATAGGAAGGGTCTCAGGATTGGAATGGGGAGGACTTGGATGTCACATCTCATGCTATAGGGAGGGTCTCAAGTTTGATATTAGAAGCATTGAGATAACAAATCTCATGATATCGGAAGGGTCTCAGGATTGGAATGGGAAGGAGTTGGATATCATATCTCATGATAATGGAAGGGTCTAAGGTTTGGAAGGGGAAAGATTTGGATATCACATCTCATGTTATAGGACGGGTCTCAGGTTTGGTATTAGAAGCATTGAGATATCAAGTCTCATGGCATAGGTAGGGTCTCAGAATTGGAATGGCAAGGAGTTGGATATCACATCTCAAGCTATAGGAAGAGTCTCAGGATTGGAATGGGAATGAGTTTGATATCACATCTCATGCCATAGTATGGGTCTCAGGTTTGGTAGAAGCATTGGGATATCACATCACATGCTATTGGAAGGGTATCAGTATTGGATTTGGAAGGAGTTGAATATCCCATCTCATGCTATAGTATGGGTCTCAGGTTTGGTAGAAGCATTGGGATATCACATCTCATGCTATTGGAAGGGTATCAGTATTGGATTTGGAAGGAGTTGGATATCCCATCTCATGCTATAGGAAGGGTCTCAGATTTGGTATAAGCATTGAGATATCACATCTCATGCTATAGGAAGGGTCTCAGGATTGGATTGGGAAGGAGTTGTATATGACATCTCAGGCCATAGGAAGGGTCTCAGGATTGGTATAAGCATTGAGATATCACATTTCTGCTATCGGAAGGGTCTCAGGATTGGAATGGGAAGGAGTTGGATATCCCATCTCATGTTATAGGAAGAGTCTCAGGTTTGGTATTAGAAGCATTGAGATATCACATCTCATGCTATAGGAAGGGTCTCAGGATTGGAATGGGGAGGACTTGGATGTCACATCTCATGCTATAGGGAGGGTCTCAAGTTTGATATTAGAAGCATTGAGATAATAAATCTCATGATATCGGAAGGGTCTCAGGATTGGAATGGGAAGGAGTTGGATATCACATCTCATGATAAAGGAAGGGTCTAAGGTTTGGAAGGGGAAAGATTTGGATATCACATCTCATGTTATAGGACGGGTCTCAAGTTTGGTATTAGAAGCATTGAGATATCAAGTCTCATGGCATAGGAAGGGTCTCAGAATTGGAATGGGAAGGAGTTGGATATCACATCTCAAGCTATAGGAAGAGTCTCAGGATTGGAATGGGAAGGAGTTTGATATCACATCTCATGCCATAGTATGGGTCTCAGGTTTGGTAGAAGCATTGGGATATCACATCTCATGCTATTGGAAGGGTATCAGTATTGGATTTGGAAGGAGTTGGATATCCCATCTCATGCTATAGGAAGGGTCTCAGGTTGGAATGGGAAGGAGTTGGATATCACATTTCATGTTATAGGAAGGGTCTCAGGTTTGGAAGGGGAAGGAGTTGAATATCACATCTCAAGCTTTAGGAAGGGTCTCAGGTTTGGTATAAGCATTGAGATAGCACATCTCATGCTATAGGAAGGGTTTCAGGATTGGAATGGGAAGGAGTTGGATATCACATTTCATGTTAGAGGAAGGATCTCAGGTTTGGTATTAGAGGCCTTGAGATATCACATCTCATGCTATAGGAAGGGTCTCAGGATTGGAATGGGAAGGAGTTGGATATCACATCTCAAGCTTTAGGAAGGGTCTCAGGTTTGGTATAAGCATTGAGATAGCACATCTCATGCTATAGGAAGGGTTTCAGGATTGGAATGGGAAGGAGTTGGATATCACATCTCATGTTATAGGAAAGATCTCCGGTTTGGTATTAGAAGCATTGAGACATCACATCTCATGTTATAGGAAGGGTCTCAGGATTGGAATGGGAAGAAGTTGGATATCACATCTCATGCTATAGGAAGGGTCTCAGGTTTGGAAGGGGAAGGAGTTGGATATCCAATCTCATGTTATAGGACTGGTCTCAGGTTTGGTATTAGAAGCATTGGGATATCACATTGCATGCTGTAGGAAGGTTCTCAGGTTTGGAATGGGAAGGAGTTGTATATGACATCCCAGGCCATATGAAGGGTCTCAGGTTTGGTATAAGCATTGAGATATCACATCTCTGCTATCGGAAGGGTCTCAGGATTGGAATGGGAAGGAGTTGGATATCCCATCTCATGTTATAGGAAGGGTCTCAGGTTTGGTATTAGAAGCATAGAGATATCACATCTCATGCTATAGGAAGGGTCTCAGGATTGGAATGGGAAGAACTTGGATGTCACATCTCATGCTATAGGGAGGGTCTCAAGTTTGATATTAGAAGCATTGAGATAGCAAATCTCATGATATCGGAACGGTCTCAGGATTGGAATGGGAAGGAGTTGGATATCACATCTCATGATAAAGGAAGGGTCTGAGGTTTGGAAGGGGAAGGATTTGGATATCACATCTCATGTTATAGGACGGGTCTCAGGTTTGGTATTAGAAGCATTGAGATATCAAGTCTCATGGTATAAGAAGGGTCTCAGAATTGGAATGGGAAGGAGTTGGATATCACACCTCAAGCTATAGGAAGGGCCTCAGGATTGGAATGGGAAGGAGTTTGATATCACATCTCATGCCATAGTATGGGTCTCAGGTTTGGTAGAAGCATTGGGATATCACATCTCATGCTATCGGAAGGGTATCATTATTGGATTTGGAAGGAGTTGGATATCCCATCTCATGCTATAGGAAGGGTCTCAGGTTGGAATGGGAAGGAGTTGGATATCACATTTCATGTTATAGAAAGGGTCTCAGGATTGGAATGGGAAGGACTTGGATATCATATCTCATGCTATAGGAAGGCTCTCAGGTTTGGAAGGGGAAGGAGTTGGATATCACATTTCATGTTAGAGGAAGGATCTCAGGTTTGGTATTAGAGGCCTTGAGATATCACATCTCATGCTATAGGAAGGGTCTCTGGATTGGAATGGGAAGGAGTTGGATATCACATCTCAAGCTATAGGAAGGGTCTCAGGTTTGGTATAAGCATTGAGATATCACATCTCATGCTATAGGAAGGGTCTCAGGATTGGAATGGGAAGGAGTTGGATATCACATCTCATATTATAGGAAATATCTCAGGTTTGGTATTAGAAGCATTGAGACATCACATCTCATGTTATAGGAAGGGTCTCAGGATTGGAATGGGAAGAAGTTGGATATCACATCTCATGCCATAGGAAGGGTCTCAGGTTTGGTATCAGCATTGAGATATCACATCTCATGCTATAGGAAGGGTCTCAGGATTGGAATGGGAAGGAGTTGTATATGACATCTCATGCCATAGGAAGGGTCTCAGATTTGGTATAAGCATTGAGATATCACATCACATGCTATAGAAAGGGTCTCAGGATTGGAATGGGAAGGACTTGGATATCACATCTCATGCTATAGGCAGGGTCTCAGGTTTGGAAAGGGAAGGAGATGGATATCACATTTCATGTTAGAGATAGGATCTCAGGTTTGGTATTAGAGGCATTGAGATATCACATCTCATGCTATCAGAAGGGTCTCAGGATTGGAATGGGAAGGAGTTGTATATCACATCTCATGCTAAAGGGAGGGTCTCAGGTTTGGAAGGGGAAGGATTTGGAAATCACATCTCATGTTATAGGAAGGGTCTCAGGTTTGGTATTAGAAGCATTGAGATATCACATCTCATGCTATAGGAAGGGTCTCAGGATTGGAATCGGGAGGACTTGGATGTCACATCTCATGCTATAGGGAGGGTCTCAAGTTTGATATTAGAAGCATTGAGATAACAAATCTCATGATATCGGAAGGGTCTCAGGATTGGAATGGGAAGGAGTTGGATATCATATCTCATGATAATGGAAGGGTCTAAGGTTTGGAAGGGGAAAGATTTGGATATCACATCTCATGTTATAGGACGGGTCTCAGGTTTGGTATTAGAAGCATTGAGATATCAAGTCTCATGGCATAGGTAGGGTCTCAGAATTGGAATGGGAAGGAGTTGGATATCACATCTCAAGCTATAGGAAGAGTCTCAGGATTGGAATGGGAATGAGTTTGATATCACATCTCATGCCATAGTATGGGTCTCAGGTTTGGTAGAAGCATTGGGATATCACATCACATGCTATTGGAAGGGTATCAGTATTGGATTTGGAAGGAGTTGAATATCCCATCTCATGCTATAGTATGGGTCTCAGGTTTGGTAGAAGCATTGGGATATCACATCTCATGCTATTGGAAGGGTATCAGTATTGGATTTGGAAGGAGTTGGATATCCCATCTCATGCTATAGGAAGGGTCTCAGATTTGGTATAAGCATTGAGATATCACATCTCATGCTATAGGAAGGGTCTCAGGATTGGATTGGGAAGGAGTTGTATATGACATCTCAGGCCATAGGAAGGGTCTCAGGATTGGTATAAGCATTGAGATATCACATCTCTGCTATCGGAAGGGTCTCGGGATTGGAATGGGAAGGAGTTGGATATCCCATCTCATGTTATAGGAAGAGTCTCAGGTTTGGTATTAGAAGCATTGAGATATCACATCTCATGCTATAGGAAGGGTCTCAGGATTGGAATGGGGAGGACTTGGATGTCACATCTCATGCTATAGCGAGGGTCTCAAGTTTGATATTAGAAGCATTGAGATAACAAATCTCATGATATCGGAAGGGTCTCAGGATTGGAATGGGAAGGAGTTGGATATCACATCTCATGATAAAGGAAGGGTCTAAGGTTTGGAAGGGGAAAGATTTGGATATCACATCTCATGTTATAGGACGGGTCTCAGGTTTGGTATTAGAAGCATTGAGATATCAAGTCTCATGGTATAAGAAGGGTCTCAGAATTGGAATGGGAAGGAGTTGGATATCACACCTCAAGCTATAGGAAGGGTCTCAGGATTGGAATGGGAAGGAGTTTGATATCACATCTCATGCCATAGTATGGGTCTCAGGTTTGGTAGAAGCATTGGGATATCACATCTCATGCTATTGGAAGGGTATCAGTATTGGATTTGGAAGGAGTTGGATATCCCATCTCATGCTATAGGAAGGGTCTCAGGTTGGAATGGGAAGGAGTTGGATATCACATTTCATGTTATAGGAAGGGTCTCAGGATTGGAATGGGAAGGACTTGGATATCATATCTCATGCTATAGGAAGGCTCTCAGGTTTGGAAGGGGAAGGAGTTGGATATCACATCTCAAGCTTTAGGAAGGGTCTCAGGTTTGGTATAAGCATTGAGATAGCACATCTCATGCTATAGGAAGGGTCTCAGGATTGGATTGGGAAGGAGTTGTATATGACATCTCAGGCCATAGGAAGGGTCTCAGGATTGGTATAAGCATTGAGATATCACATCTCTGCTATCGGAAGGGTCTCAGGATTGGAATGGGAAGGAGTTGGATATACCATCTCATGTTATAGGAAGGGTCTCAGGTTTGGTATTAGAAGCATTGAGATATCACATCTCATGCTATAGGAAGGGTCTCAGGATTGGAATGGGGGGGGCTTGGATGTCACATCTCATGCTATAGGGAGTTTCTCAAGTTTGATATTAGAAGCATTGAGATAACAAATCTCATGATATCGGAAGGGTCTCAGGATTGGAATGGGAAGGAGTTGGATATCACATCTCATGATAAAGGAAGGGTCTAAGGTTTGGAAGGGGAAAGATTTGGATATCACATCTCATGTTATAGGACGGGTCTCAGGTTTGGTATTAGAAGCATTGAGATATCAAGTCTCATGGCATAGGAAGGGTCTCAGAATTGGAATGGGAAGGAGTTGGATATCACATCTCAAGCTATAGGAAGAGTCTCAAGATTGGAATGGGAAGGAGTTTGATATCACATCTCATGCCATAGTATGGTTCTCAGGTTTGGTAGAAGCATTGGGATATCACATCTCATGCTATTGGAAGGGTATCAGTATTGGATTTGGAAGGAGTTGGATATCCCATCTCATGCTATAGGAAGGGTCTCAGGTTGGAATGGGAAGGAGTTGGATATCACATTTCATGTTATAGGAAGGGTCTCAGGATTGGAATGGGAAGGACTTGGATATCATATCTCATGATATAGGAAGGCTCTCAGGTTTGGAAGGGGAAGGAGTTGGATATCACATTTCATGTTAGAGGAAGGATCTCAGGTTTGGTATTAGAGGCCTTGAGATATCACATATCATGCTATAGGAAGGGTCTCAGGATTGGAATGGGAAGGAGTTGGATATCACATCTCAAGCTTTAGGAAGGGTCTCAGGTTTGGTATAAGCATTGAGATAGCACATCTCATGCTATAGGAAGGGTCTCAGGATTGGAATGGGAAGGAGTTGGATATTACATCTCATGTTATAGGAAAGATCTCAGGTTTGGTATTAGAAGCATTGAGACATCACATCTCATGTTATAGGAACGGTCTCAGGATTGGAATGGGAAGAAGTTGGATATCACATCTCATGCTATAGGAAGGGTCTCAGGTTTGGAAGGGGAAGGAGTTGGATATCCAATCTCATGTTATAGGACTGGTCTCAGGTTTGGTATTGGAAGCATTGAGATATCACATCGCTTGCTGTAGGAAGGTTCTCAGGTTTGGTATTAGAAGCATTGAGACATCACATCTCATGCTATAGGAAGGGTCTCAGGATTGGAATGGGAAGGAGTTGGATATCACATCTCATGCTATAGGAAAGGTCTCAGGTTGGAATGGGAAGGAGTTGGATATCACATTTCATGTTATAGGAAGGGTCTCAGGATTGGAATGGGAAGGACTTGGATATCATATCTCATGATATAGGAAGGCTCTCAGGTTTGGAAGGGGAAGGAGTTGGATATCACATTTCATGTTAGAGGAAGGATCTCAGGTTTGGTATTAGAGGCCTTGAGATATCACATATCATGCTATAGGAAGGGTCTCAGGATTGGAATGGGAAGGAGTTGGATATCACATCTCAAGCTTTAGGAAGGGTCTCAGGTTTGGTATAAGCATTGAGATATCACATCTCATGCTATAGGAAGGGTCTCAGGATTGGAATGGGAAGGAGTTGGATATCACATCTCATATTATAGGAAATATCTCAGGTTTGGTATTAGAAGCATTGAGACATCACATCTCATGTTATAGGAAGGGTCTCAGGATTGGAATGGGAAGAAGTTGGATATCACATCTCATGCTATAGGAAGGGTCTCAGGTTTGGTATATGCATTGAGATATCACATCTCATGCTATAGGAAGGGTCTCAGGATTGGAATGGGAAGGAGTTGTATATGACATCTCATGCCATAGGAAGGGTCTCAGGTTTGGTATAAGCATTGAGATATCACATCACATGCTATAGAAAGGGTCTCAGGATTGGAATGGGAAGGACTTGGATATCACATCTCATGCTATAGGCAGGGTCTCAGGTTTGGAAAGGGAAGGAGATGGATATCACATTTCATGTTAGAGATAGGATCTCAGGTTTGGTATTAGAGGCATTGAGATATCACATCTCATGCTATCAGAAGGGTCTCAGGATTGGAATGGGAAGGAGTTGTATATCACATCTAATGCTAAAGGGAGGGTCTCAGGTTTGGAAGGGGAAGGATTTGGAAATCACATCTCATGTTATAGGAAGGGTCTCAGGTTTGGTATTAGAAGCATTGAGATATCACATCTCATGCTATAGGAAGGGTCTCAGGATTGGAATGGGGAGGACTTGGATGTCACATCTCATGCTATAGGGAGGGTCTCAAGTTTGATATTAGAAGCATTGAGATAACAAATCTCATGATATCGGAAGGGTCTCAGGATTGGAATGGGAAGGAGTTGGATATCATATCTCATGATAATGGAAGGGTCTAAGGTTTGGAAGGGGAAAGATTTGGATATCACATCTCATGTTATAGGACGGGTCTCAGGTTTGGTATTAGAAGCATTGAGATATCAAGTCTCATGGCATAGGTAGGGTCTCAGAATTGGAATGGCAAGGAGTTGGATATCACATCTCAAGCTATAGGAAGAGTCTCAGGATTGGAATGGGAATGAGTTTGATATCACATCTCATGCCATAGTATGGGTCTCAGGTTTGGTAGAAGCATTGGGATATCACATCACATGCTATTGGAAGGGTATCAGTATTGGATTTGGAAGGAGTTGAATATCCCATCTCATGCTATAGTATGGGTCTCAGGTTTGGTAGAAGCATTGGGATATCACATCTCATGCTATTGGAAGGGTATCAGTATTGGATTTGGAAGGAGTTGGATATCCCATCTCATGCTATAGGAAGGGTCTCAGATTTGGTATAAGCATTGAGATATCACATCTCATGCTATAGGAAGGGTCTCAGGATTGGATTGGGAAGGAGTTGTATATGACATCTCAGGCCATAGGAAGGGTCTCAGGATTGGTATAAGCATTGAGATATCACATCTCTGCTATCGGAAGGGTCTCAGGATTGGAATGGGAAGGAGTTGGATATCCCATCTCATGTTATAGGAAGAGTCTCAGGTTTGGTATTAGAAGCATTGAGATATCACATCTCATGCTATAGGAAGGGTCTCAGGATTGGAATGGGGAGGACTTGGATGTCACATCTCATGCTATAGGGAGGGTCTCAAGTTTGATATTAGAAGCATTGAGATAATAAATCTCATGATATCGGAAGGGTCTCAGGATTGGAATGGGAAGGAGTTGGATATCACATCTCATGATAAAGGAAGGGTCTAAGGTTTGGAAGGGGAAAGATTTGGATATCACATCTCATGTTATAGGACGGGTCTCAGGTTTGGTATTAGAAGCATTGAGATATCAAGTCTCATGGCATAGGAAGGGTCTCAGAATTGGAATGGGAAGGAGTTGGATATCACATCTCAAGCTATAGGAAGAGTCTCAGGATTGGAATGGGAAGGAGTTTGATATCACATCTCATGCCATAGTATGGGTCTCAGGTTTGGTAGAAGCATTGGGATATCACATCTCATGCTATTGGAAGGGTATCAGTATTGGATTTGGAAGGAGTTGGATATCCCATCTCATGCTATAGGAAGGGTCTCAGGTTGGAATGGGAAGGAGTTGGATATCACATTTCATGTTATAGGAAGGGTCTCAGGTTTGGAAGGGGAAGGAGTTGAATATCACATCTCAAGCTTTAGGAAGGGTCTCAGGTTTGGTATAAGCATTGAGATAGCACATCTCATGCTATAGGAAGGGTTTCAGGATTGGAATGGGAAGGAGTTGGATATCACATTTCATGTTAGAGGAAGGATCTCAGGTTTGGTATTAGAGGCCTTGAGATATCACATCTCATGCTATAGGAAGGGTCTCAGGATTGGAATGGGAAGGAGTTGGATATCACATCTCAAGCTTTAGGAAGGGTCTCAGGTTTGGTATAAGCATTGAGATAGCACATCTCATGCTATAGGAAGGGTTTCAGGATTGGAATGGGAAGGAGTTGGATATCACATCTCATGTTATAGGAAAGATCTCCGGTTTGGTATTAGAAGCATTGAGACATCACATCTCATGTTATAGGAAGGGTCTCAGGATTGGAATGGGAAGAAGTTGGATATCACATCTCATGCTATAGGAAGGGTCTCAGGTTTGGAAGGGGAAGGAGTTGGATATCCAATCTCATGTTATAGGACTGGTCTCAGGTTTGGTATTAGAAGCATTGAGATATCACATTGCATGCTGTAGGAAGGTTCTCAGGTTTGGTATTAGAAGCATTGAGACATCACATCTCATGCTATAGGAAGGGTCTCAGGATTGGAATGGGAAGGAGTTGGATATCACATCTCATGTTATAGGAAGGATCTCAGGTTTGGTATTAGAAGCATTGAGACATCACATCTCATGCTATAGGAAGGGTCTCAGGATTGGAATGGGAAGGAGTTGGATATGACATCTCATGCTATAGGAAGGGTCTCAGATTTGGTATAAGCATTGAGATATCACATCTCATGCTATAGGAAGGGTCTCAGGATTGGATTGGGAAGGAGTTGTATATGACATCTCAGGCCATAGGAAGGGTCTCAGGATTGGTATAAGCATTGAGATATCACATCTCTGCTATCGGAAGGGTCTCAGGATTGGAATGGGAAGGAGTTGGATATCCCATCTCATGTTATAGGAAGGGTCTCAGGTTTGGTATTAGAAGCATTGAGATATCACATCTCATGCTATAGGAAGGGTCTCAGGATTGGAATGGGGAGGACTTGGATGTCACATCTCATGCTATAGGGAGTTTCTCAAGTTTGATATTAGAAGCATTGAGATAACAAATCTCATGATATCGGAAGGGTCTCAGGATTGGAATGGGAAGGAGTTGGATATCACATCTCATGATAAAGGAAGGGTCTAAGGTTTGGAAGGGAAAAGATTTGGATATCACATCTCATGTTATAGGACGGGTCTCAGGTTTGGTATTAGAAGCATTGAGATATCAAGTCTCATGGCATAGGAAGGGTCTCAGAATTGGAATGGGAAGGAGTTGGATATCACATCTCAAGCTATAGGAAGAGTCTCAAGATTGGAATGGGAAGGAGTTTGATATCACATCTCATGCCATAGTATGGGTCTCAGGTTTGGTAGAAGCATTGGGATATCACATCTCATGCTATTGGAAGGGTATCAGTATTGGATTTGGAAGGAGTTGGATATCCCATCTCATGCTATAGGAAGGGTCTCAGGTTGGAATGGGAAGGAGTTTGATATCACATTTCATGTTATAGGAAGGGTCTCAGGATTGGAATGGGAAGGACTTGGATATCATATCTCATGATATAGGAAGGCTCTCAGGTTTGGAAGGGGAAGGAGTTGGATATCACATTTCATGTTAGAGGAAGGATCTCAGGTTTGGTATTAGAGGCCTTGAGATATCACATATCATGCTATAGGAAGGGTCTCAGGATTGGAATGGGAAGGAGTTGGATATCACATCTCAAGCTTTAGGAAGGGTCTCAGGTTTGGTATAAGCATTGAGATAGCACATCCCATGCTATAGGAAGGGTCTCAGGATTGGAATGGGAAGGAGTTGGATATTACATCTCATGTTATAGGAAAGATCTCAGGTTTGGTATTAGAAGCATTGAGACATCACATCTCATGTTATAGGAACGGTCTCAGGATTGGAATGGGAAGAAGTTGGATATCACATCTCATGCTATAGGAAGGGTCTCAGGTTTGGAAGGGGAAGGAGTTGGATATCCAATCTCATGTTATAGGACTGGTCTCAGGTTTGGTATTGGAAGCATTGAGATATCACATCGCATGCTGTAGGAAGGTTCTCAGGTTTGGTATTAGAAGCATTGAGACATCACATCTCATGCTATAGGAAGGGTCTCAGGATTGGAATGGGAAGGAGTTGGATATCACATCTCATGTTATAGGAAGGATCTCAGGTTTGGTATTAGAAGCAATGAGACATCACATCTCATGTTATAGGAAGGGTCTCAGGATTGGAATGGGAAGGAGTTGGATATCACATCTCATGCTATAGGAAGGGTCTCAGATTTGGTATAAGCATTGAGATATCACATCTCATGTTATAGGAAGGGTCTCAGGATTGGAATGGGAAGGACTTGGATATCATATCTCATGATATAGGAAAGCTCTCAGGTTTGGAAGGGGAAGGAGTTGGATATCACATTTCATGTTAGAGGAAGGATCTCAGGTTTGGTATTAGAGGCCTTGAGATATCACATATCATGCTATAGGAAGGGTCTCAGGATTGGAATGGGAAGGAGTTGGATATCACATCTCAAGCTTTAGGAAGGGTCTCAGGTTTGGTATAAGCATTGAGATATCACATCTCATGCTATAGGAAGGGTCTCAGGATTGGAATGGGAAGGAGTTGGATATCACATCTCATATTATAGGAAATATCTCAGGTTTGGTATTAGAAGCATTGAGACATCACATCTCATGTTATAGGAAGGGTCTCAGGATTGGAATGGGAAGAAGTTGGATATCACATCTCATGCTATAGGAAGGGTCTCAGGTTTGGTATATGCATTGAGATATCACATCTCATGCTATAGGAAGGGTCTCAGGATTGGAATGGGAAGGAGTTGTATATGACATCTCATGCCATAGGAAGGGTCTCAGGTTTGGTATAAGCATTGAGATATCACATCACATGCTATAGAAAGGGTCTCAGGATTGGAATGGGAAGGACTTGGATATCACATCTCATGCTATAGGCAGGGTCTCAGGTTTGGAAAGGGAAGGAGATGGATATCACATTTCATGTTAGAGATAGGATCTCAGGTTTGGTATTAGAGGCATTGAGATATCACATCTCATGCTATCAGAAGGGTCTCAGGATTGGAATGGGAAGGAGTTGTATATCACATCTAATGCTAAAGGGAGGGTCTCAGGTTTGGAAGGGGAAGGATTTGGAAATCACATCTCATGTTATAGGAAGGGTCTCAGGTTTGGTATTAGAAGCATTGAGATATCACATCTCATGCTATAGGAAGGGTCTCAGGATTGGAATGGGGAGGACTTGGATGTCACATCTCATGCTATAGGGAGGGTCTCAAGTTTGATATTAGAAGCATTGAGATAACAAATCTCATGATATCGGAAGGGTCTCAGGATTGGAATGGGAAGGAGTTGGATATCATATCTCATGATAATGGAAGGGTCTAAGGTTTGGAAGGGGAAAGATTTGGATATCACATCTCATGTTATAGGACGGGTCTAAGTTTGGTATTAGAAGCATTGAGATATCAAGTCTCATGGCATAGGTAGGGTCTCAGAATTGGAATGGCAAGGAGTTTGATATCACATCTCATGCCATAGTATGGGTCTCAGGTTTGGTAGAAGCATTGGGATATCACATCACATGCTATTGGAAGGGTATCAGTATTGGATTTGGAAGGAGTTGAATATCCCATCTCATGCTATAGTATGGGTCTCAGGTTTGGTAGAAGCATTGGGATATCACATCTCATGCTATTGGAAGGGTATCAGTATTGGATTTGGAAGGAGTTGGATATCCCATCTCATGCTATAGGAAGGGTCTCAGATTTGGTATAAGCATTGAGATATCACATCTCATGCTATAGGAAGGGTCTCAGGATTGGATTGGGAAGGAGTTGTATATGACATCTCAGGCCATAGGAAGGGTCTCAGGATTGGTATAAGCATTGAGATATCACATCTCTGCTATCGGAAGGGTCTCAGGATTGGAATGGGGAGGACTTGGATATCACATCTCAAGCTATAGGAAGAGTCTCAGGATTGGAATGGGAAGGAGTTTGATATCACATCTCATGCCATAGTATGGGTCTCAGGTTTGGTAGAAGCATTGGGATATCACATCTCATGCTATTGGAAGGGTATCAGTATTGGATTTGGAAGGAGTTGGATATCCCATCTCATGCTATAGGAAGGGTCTCAGGTTGGAATGGGAAGGAGTTGGATATCACATTTCATGTTATAGGAAGGGTCTCAGGATTGGAATGGGAAGGACTTGGATATCATATCTCATGCTATAGGAAGGCTCTCAGGTTTGGAAGGGGAAGGAGTTGGATATCACATCTCATGTTATAGGAAGGATCTCAGGTTTGGTATTAGAAGCATTGAGACATCACATCTCATGCTATAGGAAGGGTCTCAGGGTTGGAATGGGAAGGAGTTGGATATCACATCTCATCCAATAGGAAGGGTCTCAGGTTTGGAATGGGAAGGAATTGGATATCACATCTCATGTTATAGGAAGGATCTCAGGTTTGGTATTAGAAGCATTGAGATATCACATCTCATGCTATAGGAAGGGTCTCAGGATTGGAATGTGAAGGATTTGGATATCACATCTCATGCTAAAGGAAGGGTCTCAGGTTTGGTAGAAGCATTGAGATATCACGTCGCTGCTATCGGAAGGGTCTCAGGATTGGATTGGGAAGGAGTTGGATATCCCTTCTCATGCTATAGGAAGGGTCTCAGGATTTGAATGGCAAGGAGTTGGATATCACATCTCATGCCATAGGAAGGGTCTCAGGTTTGGTATAAGCATTGAGATATCACATCTCTGCTATCGGAAGGGTCTCAGGATTGGATTGGGAAGGAGTTGGATATCCCTTCTCATGCTATAGGAAGTGTCTCAGGTTGGAATGGGAAGGAGTTGGATATCACATCTCATGTTATAGGAAGGGTCTCAGGATTGGAATGGGAAGGATTTGGATATCACATCTCTTGCTATAGGAAGGGTCTCAGGATTGGAATGGGTAGGAGTTGGATATTACTTTCTTGCTATAGGAAGGGTCTCATGTTTGGAATGGGAAGGAGTTGGATATCACATATGCTATAGTTAGTGTCTCAGGTTTGGAACGGGAAGGAGTTGGATATCACATCTCATGTTATAGGAAGGGTCTCAGGTTTGGTATAAGCATTGAGATATCACATCTCTGCTATCGGAAGCGGCTCAGGATTGGAATGGGAAGGAGTTGGATATCCCATCTCATGTTATAGGAAGAGTCTCTGGTTTGGTATTAGAATCATTGAGATATCACATCGCATGCTGTAGGAAGGGTCTAAGGATTGGAATGGGATGGACTTGGATATCACATCTCATATTATAGGTAGGCTCTCAGGTTTGGTATAAGCATTGAGATATCACATCTCATGCTATAGGAAGGGTCTCAGAATTGGAATGGGAAGGAGTTGGATATCACATCTCAAGCTATAGGAAGGGTCTCAGTATTGGAATGGGAAGGACTTGGATATCACATCTCATGCTATAGGAAGGCTCTCAGGTTTGGAAGGGGAAAGAGTTGGATATCTCATTTCATGTTAGAGGTAGGATCTCAGGTTTGGTATTAGAGGCATTGAGATATCACATCTCATGCTATCAGAAGGGTCTCAGGAATGGAATGGGAAGGATTTGGATATCACATCTCATGTTATAGGAAGGATCTCAGGTTTGGTATTAGAAGCATTGAGATATCACATCTCATGCTATCGGAAGGATCTCAGGTTTGGTATTAGAAGCATTGAGATATCACATCTCATGCTATCAGAAGAGTCTCAGGATTGGAATAGGAAGGAGTTGGATATCACATTTCATGCTAAAGGGAGGGTCTCAGGTTTGGAAGGGGAAGGATTTGGATATCACATCTCATGTTATCGGAAGGATCTCACGTTTGGTATTAGAAGTATTGAGATATCATATCTCATGCTATAGGAAGGGTCTCAGGATTGGAATGGGAAGGAGTTGGATATCACATCTCATGATATAGGGAGGGTCTCAGGATTGGAATGGGAAGGACTTAGATATCACATATCATGCTATAGGGAGGGTCTCAGTTTTGATATTAGAAGCATTGAGATATCACATCTCATGCTATCGGAAGTGTCTCAGGATTGGAATGGGAAGGAGCTGGATATCACATCTCATGCTAAAGGAAGGGTCTCAGGTTTGGAACGAGAAGGATTTGGATATCACATCTCATGTTATAGGAAGGGTCTCAGGTTTGGTATAAGCATTGAGATATCACATCTCTGCTATCTGAAGTGTCTCAGGATTGGAATGGGAAGGAGTTGGATATCCCATCTCATGTTATAGGACGGGTCTCAGGTTTGTTATTAGAATCATTGAGATATCATATTGCATGCTGTAGGAAGGGTCTAAGGGTTGGAATGTGAAGGACTTGGATATCACATCTCATGCTATAGATAGGCTCTTAGGTTTGGAAAGGGAAGGAGTTGGATATCACATTTCATGTTAGAGGAAGGATCTCAGGTTTGGTATTAGAAGCATTGAGACATCACATCTCATGCTATAGGAAGGGTCTCAGGATTGGAATGGGAAGCAGTTGGATATCACATCTCATGCTATAGGAAGGGTCTCAGGTTTGGTATAAGCATTGAGATATCACATATCATGCTATAGGACGGGTCTCAGGATTGGAATGGAAGGAGTTGGATATCACATCTCATGTTATAGGAAGGATCTCAGGTTTGGTATTAGAAGCATTGAGACATCACATCTCATGCTATAGGAAGGGTCTCAGGGTTGGAATGGGAAGGAGTTGGATATCACATTCCATCCAATAGGAAGGGTCTCAGGTTTGGAATGGGAAGGAATTGGATATCACATCTCATGTTATAGGAAGGATCTCAGGTTTGGTATTAGAAGCATTGAGATATCACATCTCATGCTATAGGAAGGGTCTCAGGATTGGAATGTGAAGGATTTGGATATCACATCTCATGCTAAAGGAAGGGTCTCAGGTTTGGTAGAAGCATTGAGATATCACGTCGCTGCTATCGGAAGGGTCTCAGGATTGGATTGGGAAGGAGTTGGATATCCCTTCTCATGCTATAGGAAGGGTCTCAGGATTTGAATAGCAAGGAGTTGGATATCACATCTCATGCCATAGGAAGGGTCTCAGGTTTGGTATAAGCATTGAGATATCACATCTCTGCTATCGGAAGGGTCTCAGGATTGGATTGGGAAGGAGTTGGATATCCCTTCTCATGCTATAGGAAGTGTCTCAGGTTGGAATGGGAAGGAGTTGGATATCACATCTCATGTTATAGGAAGGGTCTCAGGATTGGAATGGGAAGGATTTGGATATCACATCTCTTGCTATAGGAAGGGTCTCAGGATTGGAATGGGTAGGAGTTGGATATTACTTTCTTGCTATAGGAAGGGTCTCATGTTTGGAATGGGAAGGAGTTGGATATCACATATGCTATAGTTAGTGTCTCAGGTTTGGAACGGGAAGGAGTTGGATATCACATCTCATGTTATAGGAAGGGTCTCAGGTTTGGTATAAGCATTGAGATATCACATCTCTGCTATCGGAAGCGGCTCAGGATTGGAATGGGAAGGAGTTGGATATCCCATCTCATGTTATAGGAAGAGTCTCTGGTTTGGTATTAGAATCATTGAGATATCACATCGCATGCTGTAGGAAGGGTCTAAGGATTGGAATGGGATGGACTTGGATATCACATCTCATGTTATAGGTAGGCTCTCAGGTTTGGTATAAGCATTGAGATATCACATCTCATGCTATAGGAAGGGTCTCAGGATTGGAATGGGAAGGAATTGGATATCACATCTCAGGCTATAGGAAGGGTCTCAGGATTGGAATGGGAAGGAGTTGGATATCACATCTCATGCTATAGGAAGGGTCTCAGGTTTGGTATAAGCATTGATATATCACATCTCATGCTATAGGAAGGGTCTCAGGATTGGAATGGAAGGAGTTGGATATCACATTTCATGTTATAGGAAGGATCTCAGGTTTGGTATTAGAAGCATTGAGACATCACATCTCATGCTATAGGAAGGGTCTCAGGATTGGAATGGGAAGGAGTTGGATATCAAATCTCATGCTATAGGAAGGGTCTCAGGATTGGAATGGGAAGGAGTTGAATATGACATCTCATGCCGTAGGAAGGGTCTCAGGTTTGGTATAAACATTGAGATATCACATCTCTGCTATCAAAAGGGTCTCAGGATTGGAATTGGAAGGAATTGGATATCCCATCTCATGTTATAGGAAGAGTCTCAGGTTTGGTATTAGAAGCATTGAGATATCACATCTCATGCTATAGGAAGTGTCTCAGGATTGGAATGGGAAGGACTTGGATATCACATCTCATGCTATAGGTAGGGTCTCAAGTTTGACATTAGAAGCATTGAGATATCACATCTCATGCTATAGGAAGGGTCTGAGGATTGGAATGGGAAGGAGTTGGATATCACATCTGCTATGGGAAGGGTCTCAGGTTTGGTATAAGCAGTGAGATATCACATCTCATGCTATAGGAAGTGTCTCAGGATTGGAATGGGAAGGAGTTGGATATCACATCTCATGTTATAGGAAGGATCTCAGGTGTGGTATAAGCATTGAGATATCACATCTCTGCTATCGGAAGGGTCTGAAGATTGGAATGGGAAGGAGTTGGATATTCCCATCTCATGTTATAGGAAGGGTCTCAGGTTTGGTATTAGAAGCATTGAGATATCACATCTCATGCTATAGGAAGGGTCTCAGGATTGGAATGGGAAGGACTTGGATATCACATCTCATGCTATAGGGAGGGTCTCAAGTTTGATATTAGAAGCTTTGAGATATCACATCTCATGATATCGGAAGGGTCTCAGGATTGGAATGGGAAGGAGTTGGATATCACATCTCATGATAAAGGAAGGGTCTAAGGTTTGGAAGGGGAAGGATTTGGATATCACATCTCATGTTATATTACGGGTCTCAGGTTTGGTATTAGAAGCATTGAGATATCAAGTCTCATAGTATAGGAAGGGTCTCAGAATTGGAATGGGAAGGAGTTGGATATCCCATCTCATGTTATAGGAAGAGTCTCTGGTTTGGTATTAGAATCATTGAGATATCACATCGCATGCTGTAGGAAGGGTCTAAGGATTGGAATGGGATGGACTTGGATATCACATCTCATGCTATAGGTAGGCTCTCAGGTTTGGTATAAGCATTGAGATATCACATCTCATGCTATAGGAAGGGTCTCAGAATTGGAATGGGAAGGAGTTGGATATCACATCTCAAGCTATAGGAAGGGTCTCAGTATTGGAATGGGAAGGACTTGGATATCACATCTCATGCTATAGGAAGGCTCTCAGGTTTGGAAGGGGAAAGAGTTGGATATCTCATTTCATGTTAGAGGTAGGATCTCAGGTTTGGTATTAGAGGCATTGAGATATCACATCTCATGCTATCAGAAGGGTCTCAGGAATGGAATGGGAAGGAGTTAGATATCACATCTCATGCTAAAGGGAGGGTCTCAGGTTTGGAAGGGGAAGGATTTGGATATCACATCTCATGTTATAGGAAGGATCTCAGGTTTGGTATTAGAAGCATTGAGATATCACATCTCATGCTATCGGAAGGATCTCAGGTTTGGTATTAGAAGCATTGAGATATCACATCTCATGCTATCAGAAGAGTCTCAGGATTGGAATAGGAAGGAGTTGGATATCACATTTCATGCTAAAGGGAGGGTCTCAGGTTTGGAAGGGGAAGGATTTGGATATCACATCTCATGTTATCGGAAGGATCTCACGTTTGGTATTAGAAGTATTGAGATATCATATCTCATGCTATAGGAAGGGTCTCAGGATTGGAATGGGAAGGAGTTGGATATCACATCTCATGCTATAGGGAGGGTCTCAGGATTGGAATGGGAAGGAGTTGGATATCACATCTCATGCTATAGGGAGGGTCTCAGGATTGGAATGGGAAGGACTTAGATATCACATCTCATGTTATAGGAAGGGTCTCAGGTTTGGTATAAGCATTGAGATATCACATCTCTGCTATCGGAAGTGTCTCAGGATTGGAATGGGAAAGAGTTGGATATCCCATCTCATGTTATAGGACGGGTCTCAGGTTTGTTATTAGAATCATTGAGATATCATATTGCATGCTGTAGGAAGGGTCTAAGGGTTGGAATGTGAAGGACTTGGATATCACATCTCATGCTATAGATAGGCTCTTAGGTTTGGAAAGGGAAGGAGTTGGATATCACATTTCATGTTAGAGGAAGGATCTCAGGTTTGGTATTAGAAGCATTGAGATATCACATCTCATGCTATAGGAAGGGTCTCAGTTTTGATATTAGAAGCATTGAGATATCACATCTCATGCTATCGGAAGTGTCTCAGGATTGGAATGGGAAGGAGCTGGATATCACATCTCATGCTAAAGGAAGGGTCTCAGGTTTGGAACGGGAAGGATTTGGATATCACATCTCATGTTATAGGAAGGGTCTCAGGTTTGGTATAAGCATTGAGATATCACATCTCTGCTATCGGAAGTGTCTCAGGATTGGAATGGGAAAGAGTTGGATATCCCATCTCATGTTATAGGACGGGTCTCAGGTTTGTTATTAGAATCATTGAGATATCATATTGCATGCTGTAGGAAGGGTCTAAGGGTTGGAATGTGAAGGACTTGGATATCACATCTCATGCTATAGATAGGCTCTTAGGTTTGGAAAGGGAAGGAGTTGGATATCACATTTCATGTTAGAGGAAGGATCTCAGGTTTGGTATTAGAAGCATTGAGATATCACATCTCATGCTATAGGAAGGGTCTCAGGATTGGAATGGGAAGCAGTTGGATATCACATCTCATGCTATAGGAAGGGTCTCAGGTTTGGTATAAGCATTGAGATATCACATCTCATGCTATAGGACGGGTCTCAGGATTGGAATGGAAGGAGTTGGATATCACATCTCATGTTATAGGAAGGATCTCAGGTTTGGTATTAGAAGCATTGAGACATCACATCTCATGCTATAGGAAGGGTCTCAGGGTTGAAATGGGAAGGAGTTGGATATCACATCTCATCCAATAGGAAGGGTCTCAGGTTTGGAATGGGAAGGAATTGGATATCACATCTCATGTTATAGGAAGGATCTCAGGTTTGGTATTAGAAGCATTGAGATATCACATCTCATGCTATAGGAAGGGTCTCAGGATTGGAATGTGAAGGATTTGGATATCACATCTCATGCTAAAGGAAGGGTCTCAGGTTTGGTAGAAGCATTGAGATATCACGTCGCTGCTATCGGAAGGGTCTCAGGATTGGATTGGGAAGGAGTTGGATATCCCTTCTCATGCTATAGGAAGGGTCTCAGGATTTGAATGGCAAGGAGTTGGATATCACATCTCATGCCATAGGAAGGGTCTCAGGTTTGGTATAAGCATTGAGATATCACATCTCTGCTATCGGAAGGGTCTCAGGATTGGATTGGGAAGGAGTTGGATATCCCTTCTCATGCTATAGGAAGTGTCTCAGGTTGGAATGGGAAGGAGTTGGATATCACATCTCATGTTATAGGAAGGGTCTCAGGATTGGAATGGGAAGGATTTGGATATCACATCTCTTGCTATAGGAAGGGTCTCAGGATTGGAATGGGTAGGAGTTGGATATTACTTTCTTGCTATAGGAAGGGTCTCATGTTTGGAATGGGAAGGAGTTGGATATCACATATGCTATAGTTAGTGTCTCAGGTTTGGAACGGGAAGGAGTTGGATATCACATCTCATGTTATAGGAAGGGTCTCAGGTTTGGTATAAGCATTGAGATATCACATCTCTGCTATCGGAAGCGGCTCAGGATTGGAATGGGAAGGAGTTGGATATCCCATCTCATGTTATAGGAAGAGTCTCTGGTTTGGTATTAGAATCATTGAGATATCGCATAGCATGCTGTAGGAAGGGTCTAAGGATTGGAATGGGATGGACTTGGATATCACATCTCATGTTATAGGTAGGCTCTCAGGTTTGCTATAAGCATTGAGATATCACATCTCATGCTATAGGAAGGGTCACAGGATTGGAATGGGAAGGAATTGGATATCACATCTCATGCTATAGGAAGGGTCTCAGATTTGGTATAAGCATTGAGATATCACATCTCATGCTAAAGGAAGGGTCTCAGGATTGGAATGGGAAGGAGTTGTATATGACATCTCAGGCCATAGGAAGGTTCTCAGGTTTGGTATAAGCATTGAGATATCACATCTCTGCTATCGGAAAGGTCTTAGGATTGGAATGGGAAGGAGTTGGATATCCCATCTCATGTTATAGGAAGGGTCTCAGGTTTGGTATTAGAAGCATAGAGATATCACATCTCATGCTATAGGAAGGGTCTCAGGATTGGAATGGGAAGGACTTGGATGTCACATCTCATGCTATAGGACGGGTCTCAGGTTTGTTATTAGAATCATTGAGATATCATATTGCATGCTGTAGGAAGGGTCTAAGGATTGGAATGGGAAGGACCTGGTTATCACATCTCATGCTATAGAACGGCTCTCAGGTTTGGAAAGGGAAGGAGTTGGATATCACATCTCATGTTATAGGATGGATCTCAGGTTTGGTATTAGAAGTATTGAGATATCACATCTCATGTTATCGGAAGGATCTCAGGTTTGGTATTAGAAGTATTGAGATATCACATCTCATGCTATAGGAAGGGTCTCAGGATTGGAATGGGAAGGAGTTGGATATCACATCTCATGCTAAAGGAAGGGTCTCAGGTTTGGTAGAAGCATTGAGATATCACATCTCATGCTATAGGAAGGGTCTCAGGATTGGAATGGGAAGGAGTTGGATATCACATCTCATGCTATAGGGAGGGTCTCAGGATTGGAATGGGAAGGACTTAGATATCACATATCATGCTATAGGGAGGGTCTCAGTTTTGATATTAGAAGCATTGAGATATCACATCTCATGCTATCGGAAGTGTCTCAGGATTGGAATGGGAAGGAGCTGGATATCACATCTCATGCTAAAGGAAGGGTCTCAGGTTTGGAACGGGAAGGATTTGGATATCACATCTCATGTTATAGGAAGGGTCTCAGGTTTGGTATAAGCATTGAGATATCACATCTCTGCTATCGGAAGTGTCTCAGGATTGGAATGGGAAGGAGTTGGATATCCCATCTCATGTTATAGGACGGGTCTCAGGTTTGTTATTAGAATCATTGAGATATCATATTGCATGCTGTAGGAAGGGTCTAAGGGTTGGAATGTGAAGGACTTGGATATCACATCTCATGCTATAGATAGGCTCTTAGGTTTGGAAAGGGAAGGAGTTGGATATCACATTTCATGTTAGAGGAAGGATCTCAGGTTTGGTATTAGAAGCATTGAGATATCACATCTCATGCTATAGGAAGGGTCTCAGGATTGGAATGGGAAGCAGTTGGATATCACATCTCATGCTATAGGAAGGGTCTCAGGTTTGGTATAAGCATTGAGATATGACATCTCATGCTATAGGACGGGTCTCAGGTTTGGAATGGAAGGAGTTTGATATCACATCTCATGTTATAGGAAGGATCTCAGGTTTGGTATTAGAAGGATTGAGACATCACATCTCATGCTATAGGAAGGGTCTCAGGGTTGGAATGGGAAGGAGTTGGATATCACATCTCATCCAATAGGAAGGGTCTCAGGTTTGGAATGGGAAGGAATTGGATATCACATCTCATGTTATAGGAAGGATCTCGGGTTTGGTATTAGAAGCATTGAGATATCACATCTCATGCTATAGGAAGGGTCTCAGGATTGGAATGTGAAGGATTTGGATATCACATCTCATGCTAAAGGAAGGGTCTCAGGTTTGGTAGAAGCATTGAGATATCACGTCGCTGCTATCGGAAGGGTCTCAGGATTGGATTGGGAAGGAGTTGGATATCCCTTCTCATGCTATAGGAAGGGTCTCAGGATTTGAATGGCAAGGAGTTGGATATCACATCTCATGCCATAGGAAGGGTCTCAGGTTTGGTATAAGTATTGAGATATCACATCTCTGCTATCGGAAGGGTCACAGGATTGGATTGGGAATGAGTTGGATATCCATTCTCATGCTATAGGAAGTGTCTCAGGTTGGAATGGGAAGGAGTTGGATATCACATCTCATATTATAGGAAGGGTCTCAGGATTGGAATGGGAAGGATTTGGATATCACATCTCTTGCTATAGGAAGGGTCTCAGGATTGGAATGGGTAGGAGTTGGATATTACTTTCTTGCTATAGGAAGGGTCTCATGTTTGGAATGGGAAGGAGTTGGATATCACATATGCTATAGTTAGTGTCTCAGGTTTGGAACGGGAAGGAGTTGGATATCACATCTCATGTTATAGGAAGGGTCTCAGGTTTGGTATAAGCATTGAGATATCACATCTCTGCTATCGGAAGCGGCTCAGGATTGGAATGGGAAGGAGTTGGATATCCCATCTCATGTTATAGGAAGAGTCTCTGGTTTGGTATTAGAATCATTGAGATATCACATCGCATGCTGTAGGAAGGGTCTAAGAATTGGAATGGGATGGACTTGGATATCACATCTCATGTTATAGGTAGGCTCTCAGGTTTGCTATAAGCATTGAGATATCACATCTCATGCTATAGGAAGGGTCACAGGATTGGAATGGGAAGGAATTGGATATCACATCTCAGGCCATAGGAAGGTTCTCAGGTTTGGTATAAGCATTGAGATATCACATCTCATGCTAAAGGAAGGGTCTCAGGATTGGAATGGGAAGGAGTTGTATATGACATCTCAGGCCATAGGAAGGTTCTCAGGTTTGGTATAAGCATTGAGATATCACATCTCTGCTATCGGAAAGGTCTCAGGATTGGAATGGGAAGGAGTTGGATATCCCATCTCATGTTATAGGAAGGGTCTCAGGTTTGGTATTAGAAGCATAGAGATATCACATCTCATGCTATAGGAAGGGTCTCAGGATTGGAATGGGAAGGACTTGGATGTCACATCTCATGCTATAGGTAGGGTCTCAAGTTTGATATTAGAAGCATTGAGATAACAAATCTCATGATATCGGAAGGGTCTCAGGATTGGAATGGGAAGGAGTTGGATATCACATCTCATGATAAAGGAAGGGTCTAAGGTTTGGAAGGGGAAGGATTTGGATATCACATCTCATGTTATAGGACGGGTCTCAGGTTTAATATTAGAAGCATTGAGATATCAAGTCTCATGGTATAAGAAGGGTCTCAGAATTGGAATGGGAAGGAGTTGGATATCACACCTCAAGCTATAGGAAGGGTCTCAGGATTGGAATGGGAAGGAGTTTGATATCACATCTCATGCCATAGTATGGGTCTCAGGTTTGGTAGAAGCATTGGGATATCACATCTCATGCTATCGGAAGGGTATCAGTATTGGATTTGGAAGAAGTTGGATATCCCATCTCATGCTATAGGAAGGGTCTCAGGTTGGAATGGGAAGGAGTTGGATATCACATTTCGTGTTATAGGAAGGGTCTCAGGATTGGAATGGGAAGGACTTGGATATCATATCTCATGCTATAGGACGGGTCTCAGGTTTGTTATTAGAATCATTGAGATATCATATTGCATGCTGTAGGAAGGGTCTAAGGATTGGAATGGGAAGGACCTGGTTATCACATCTCATGCTATAGAACGGCTCTCAGGTTTGGAAAGGGAAGGAGTTGGATATCACATCTCATGTTATAGGATGGATCTCAGGTTTGGTATTAGAAGTATTGAGATATCACATCTCATGTTATCGGAAGGATCTCAGGTTTGGTATTAGAAGTATTGAGATATCACATCTCATGCTATAGGAAGGGTCTCAGGATTGGAATGGGAAGGAGTTGGATATCACATCTCATGCTAAAGGAAGGGTCTCAGGTTTGGTAGAAGCATTGAGATATCACATCTCATGCTATAGGAAGGGTCTCAGGATTGGAATGGGAAGGACTTAGATATCACATATCATGCTATAGGGAGGGTCTCAGTTTTGATATTAGAAGCATTGAGATATCACATCTCATGCTATCGGAAGTGTTTCAGGATTGGAATGGGAAGGAGCTGGATATCACATCTCATGCTAAAGGAAGGGTCTCAGGTTTGGAACGGGAAGGAGTTGGATATCACATCTCATGTTATAGGAAGGGTCTCAGGTTTGGTATAAACATTGAGATATCACATCTCTGCTATCGGAAGTGTCTCAGGATTGGAATGGGAAGGAGTTGGATATCCCATCTCATGTTATAGGACGGGTCTCAGGTTTGTTATTGGAATCATTGAGATATCATATTGCATGCTGTAGGAAGGGTCTAAGGGTTGGAATGTGAAGGACTTGGATATCACATCTCATGCTATAGATAGGCTCTTAGGTTTGGAAAGGGAAGGAGTTGGATCTCACATTTCATGTTAGAGGAAGGATCTCAGGTTTGGTATTAGAAGCATTGAGATATCACATCTCATGCTATAGGAAGGGTCTCAGGATTGGAATGGGAAGGAGTTGGATATCACATCTCATGCTATAGGAAGGGTCTCAGGTTTGGTATAAGCATTGAGATATCACATCTCATGCTATAGGAAGGGTCTCAGGATTGGAATGGAAGGAGTTGGATATCAGATCTCATGTTATAGGAAGGATCTCAGGTTTGGTATTAGAAGCATTGAGACATCACATCTCATGCTATAGGAAGGGTCTCAGGATTGGAATGGGAAGGAGTTGGATATCAAATCTCATGCTATAGGAAGGGTCTCAGGATTGGAATGGGAAGGAGTTGAATATGACATCTCATGCCGTAGGAAGGGTCTCAGGTTTGGTATAAACATTGAGATATCACATCTCTGCTATCAAAAGGGTCTCAGGATTGGAATGGGAAGGAGTTGGATATCCCATCTCATGTTATAGGAAGAGTCTCAAGTTTGGTATTAGAAGCATTGAGATATCACATCTCATGCTATAGGAAGTGTCTCAGGATTGGAATGGGAAGGGCTTGGATATCACATCTCATGCTATAGGTAGGGTCTCAGGTTTGTTATTGGAATCATTGAGATATCATATTGCATGCTGTAGGAAGGGTCTAAGGGTTGGAATGTGAAGGACTTGGATATCACATCTCATGCTATAGATAGGCTCTTAGGTTTGGAAAGGGAAGGAGTTGGATCTCACATTTCATGTTAGAGGAAGGATCTCAGGTTTGGTATTAGAAGCATTGAGATATCACATCTCATGCTATAGGAAGGGTCTCAGGTTTGGTATAAGCATTGAGATATCACATCTCATGCTATAGGAAGGGTCTCAGGATTGGAATGGAAGGAGTTGGATATCAGATCTCATGTTATAGGAAGGATCTCAGGTTTGGTATTAGAAGCATTGAGACATCACATCTCATGCTATAGGAAGGGTCTCAGGATTGGAATGGGAAGGAGTTGGATATCAAATCTCATGCTATAGGAAGGGTCTCAGGATTGGAATGGGAAGGAGTTGAATATGACATCTCATGCCGTAGGAAGGGTCTCAGGTTTGGTATAAACATTGAGATATCACATCTCTGCTATCAAAAGGGTCTCAGGATTGGAATGGGAAGGAGTTGGATATCCCATCTCATGTTATAGGAAGAGTCTCAAGTTTGGTATTAGAAGCATTGAGATATCACATCTCATGCTATAGGAAGTGTCTCAGGATTGGAATGGGAAGGACTTGGATATCACATCTCATGCTATAGGTAGGGTCTCAAGTTTGACATTAGAAGCATTAAGATATCACATCTCATGCTATAGGAAGGGTCTGAGGATTGGAATGGGAAGGAGTTGGATATCACATCTCCTGCTATGGGAAGGGTCTCAGGTTTGGTATAAGCAGTGAGATATCACATCTCATGCTATAGGAAGTGTCTCAGGATTGGAATGTGAAGGAGTTGGATATCACATCTCATGTTATAGGAAGGATCTCAGGTTTGGTATAAGCATTGAGATATCACATCTCTGCTATCGGAAGGGTCGCAAGATTGGAATGGGAAGGAGTTGGATATTCCCATCTCATGTTATAGGAAGGGTCTCAGGTTTGGTATTAGAAGCATTGAGATATCACATCTCATGCTATAGGAAGGGTCTCAGGATTGGAATGGGAAGGACTTGGATATCACATCTCATGCTATAGGGAGGGTCTCAAGTTTGATATTAGAAGCTTTGAGATATCACATCTCATGATATCGGAAGGGTCTCAGGATTGGAATGGGAAGGAGTTGGATATCACATCTCATGATAAAGGAAGGGTCTAAGGTTTAAGGTTTGGAAGGGGAAGGATTTGGATATCACATCTCATGTTATATTACGGGTCTCAGGTTTGGTATTAGAAGCATTGAGATATCAAGTCTCATAGTATAGGAAGGGTCTCAGAATTGGAATGGGAAGGAGTTGGATATCCCATCTCATGTTATAGGAAGAGTCTCTGGTTTGGTATTAGAATCATTGAGATATCACATCGCATGCTGTAGGAAGGGTCTAAGGATTGGAATGGGATGGACTTGGATATCACATCTCATGTTATAGGTAGGCTCTCAGGTTTGGTATAAGCATTGAGATATCACATCTCATGCTATAGGAAGGGTCTCAGAATTGGAATGGGAAGGAGTTGGATATCACATCTCAAGCTATAGGAAGGGTCTCAGTATTGGAATGGGAAGGACTTGGATATCACATCTCATGCTATAGGAAGGCTCTCAGGTTTGGAAGGGGAAAGAGTTGGATATCTCATTTCATGTTAGAGGTAGGATCTCAGGTTTGGTATTAGAGGCATTGAGATATCACATCTCATGCTATCAGAAGGGTCTCAGGAATGGAATGGGAAGGAGTTAGATATCACATCTCATGCTAAAGGGAGGGTCTCAGGTTTGGAAGGGGAAGGATTTGGATATCACATCTCATGTTATAGGAAGGATCTCAGGTTTGGTATTAGAAGCATTGAGATATCACATCTCATGCTATTGGAAGGATCTCAGGTTTGGTATTAGAAGCATTGAGATATCACATCTCATGCTATCAGAAGAGTCTATTGGAATAGGAAGGAGTTGGATATCACATTTCATGCTAAAGGGAGGGTCTCAGGTTTGGAAGGGGAAGGATTTGGATATCACATCTCATGTTATCGGAAGGATCTCACGTTTGGTATTAGAAGTATTGAGATATCATATCTCATGCTATAGGAAGGGTCTCAGGATTGGAATGGGAAGGAGTTGGATATCACATCTCATGCTATAGGGAGGGTCTCAGGATTGGAATGGGAAGGACTTAGATATCACATATCATGCTATAGGGAGGGTCTCAGTTTTGATATTAGAAGCATTGAGATATCACATCTCATGCTATCGGAAGTGTCTCAGGATTGGAATGGGAAGGAGCTGGATATCACATCTCATGCTAAAGGAAGGGTCTCAGGTTTGGAACGGGAAGGATTTGGATATCACATCTCATGTTATAGGAAGGGTCTCAGGTTTGGTATAAGCATTGAGATATCACATCTCTGCTATCGGAAGTGTCTCAGGATTGGAATGGGAAGGAGTTGGATATCCCATCTCATGTTATAGGACGGGTCTCAGGTTTGTTATTAGAATCATTGAGATATCATATTGCATGCTGTAGGAAGGGTCTAAGGGTTGGAATGTGAAGGACTTGGATATCACATCTCATGCTATAGATAGGCTCTTAGGTTTGGAAAGGGAAGGAGTTGGATATCACATTTCATGTTAGAGGAAGGATCTCAGGTTTGGTATTAGAAGCATTGAGTTATCACATCTCATGCTATAGGAAGGGTCTCAGGATTGGAATGGGAAGCAGTTGGATATCACATCTCATGTTATAGGAAGGATCTCAGGTTTGGTATTAGAAGCATTGAGACATCACATCTCATGCTATAGGAAGGGTCTCAAGGTTGGAATGGGAAGGAGTTGGATATCACATCTCATCCAATAGGAAGGGTCTAAGGATTGGAATGGGATGGACTTGGATATCACATCTCATGTTATAGGTAGGCTCTCAGGTTTGGTATAAGCATTGAGATATCACATCCCATGCTATAGGAAGGGTCTCAGAATTGGAATGGGAAGGAGTTGGATATCACATCTCAAGCTATAGGAAGGGTCTCAGTATTGGAATGGGAAGGACTTGGATATCACATCTCATGCTATAGGAAGGCTCTCAGGTTTGGAAGGGGAAAGAGTTGGATATCTCATTTCATGTTAGAGGTAGGATCTCAGGTTTGGTATTAGAGGCATTGAGATATCACATCTCATGCTATCAGAAGGGTCTCAGGAATGGAATGGGAAGGAGTTAGATATCACATCTCATGCTAAAGGGAGGGTCTCAGGTTTGGAAGGGGAAGGATTTGGATATCACATCTCATGTTATAGGAAGGATCTCAGGTTTGGTATTAGAAGCATTGAGATATCACATCTCATGCTATCGGAAGGATCTCAGGTTTGGTATTAGAAGCATTGAGATATCACATCTCATGCTATCAGAAGAGTCTCAGGATTGGAATAGGAAGGAGTTGGATATCACATTTCATGCTAAAGGGAGGGTCTCAGGTTTGGAAGGGGAAGGATTTGGATATCACATCTCATGTTATCGGAAGGATCTCACGTTTGGTATTAGAAGTATTGAGATATCATATCTCATGCTATAGGAAGGGTCTCAGGATTGGAATGGGAAGGAGTTGGATATCACATCTCATGCTATAGGGAGGGTCTCAGGATTGGAATGGGAAGGACTTAGATATCACATATCATGCTATAGGGAGGGTCTCAGTTTTGATATTAGAAGCATTGAGATATCACATCTCATGCTATCGGAAGTGTCTCAGGATTGGAATGGGAAGGAGCTGGATATCACATCTCATGCTAAAGGAAGGGTCTCAGGTTTGGAACGGGAAGGATTTGGATATCACATCTCATGTTATAGGAAGGGTCTCAGGTTTGGTATAAGCATTGAGATATCACATCTCTGCTATCGGAAGTGTCTCAGGATTGGAATGGGAAGGAGTTGGATATCCCATCTCATGTTATAGGACGGGTCTCAGGTTTGTTATTAGAATCATTGAGATATCATATTGCATGCTGTAGGAAGGGTCTAAGGGTTGGAATGTGAAGGACTTGGATATCACATCTCATGCTATAGATAGGCTCTTAGGTTTGGAAAGGGAAGGAGTTGGATATCACATTTCATGTTAGAGGAAGGATCTCAGGTTTGGTATTAGAAGCATTGAGATATCACATCTCATGCTATAGGAAGGGTTTCAGGATTGGAATGGGAAGCAGTTGGATATCACATCTCATGCTATAGGAAGGGTCTCAGGTTTGGTATAAGCCTTGAGATATCACATCTCATGCTATAGGACGGGTCTCAGGATTGGAATGGAAGGAGTTGGATATCACATCTCATGTTATAGGAAGGATCTCAGGTTTGGTATTAGAAGCATTGAGACATCACATCTCATGCTATAGGAAGGGTCTCAAGGTTGGAATGGGAAGGAGTTGGATAACACATCTCATCCAATAGGAAGGGTCTCAGGTTTGGAATGGGAAGGAATTGGATATCACATCTCATGTTATAGGAAGGATCTCAGGTTTGGTATTAGAAGCATTGATATATCACATCTCATGCTATAGGAAGGGTCTCAGGATTGGAATGTGAAGGATTTGGATATCACATCTCATGCTAAAGGAAGGGTCTCAGGTTTGGTAGAAGCATTGAGATATCACGTCGCTGCTATCGGAAGGGTCTCAGGATTGGATTGGGAAGGAGTTGGATATCCCTTCTCATGCTATAGGAAGGGTCTCAGGATTTGAATGGCAAGGAGTTGGATATCACATCTCATGCCATAGGAAGGGACTCAGGTTTGGTATAAGCATTGAGATATCACATCTCTGCTATCGGAAGGGTCTCAGGATTGGATTGGGAAGGAGTTGGATATCCCTTCTCATGCTATAGGAAGTGTCTCAGGTTGGAATGGGAAGGAGTTGGATATCACATCTCATGTTATAGGAAGGGTCTCAGGATTGGAATGGGAAGGATTTGGATATCACATCTCTTGCTATAGGAAGGGTCTCAGGATTGGAATGGGTAGGAGTTGGATATTACTTTCTTGCTATAGGAAGGGTCTCATGTTTGGAATGGGAAGGAGTTGGATATCACATATGCTATAGTTAGTGTCTCAGGTTTGGAACGGGAAGGAGTTGGATATCACATCTCATGTTATAGGAAGGGTCTCAGGTTTGGTATAAGCATTGAGATATCACATCTCTGCTATCGGAAGCGGCTCAGGATTGGAATGGGAAGGAGTTGGATATCCCATCTCATGTTATAGGAAGAGTCTCTGGTTTGGTATTAGAATTATTGAGATATCACATCGCATGCTGTAGGAAGGGTCTAAGGATTGGAATGGGATAGACTTGGATATCACATCTCATGTTATAGGTAGGCTCTCAGGTTTGGTATAAGCATTGAGATATCACATCTCATGCTATAGGAAGGGTCTCAGGATTGGAATGGGAAGGAATTGGATATCACATCTCATGCTATAGGAAGGGTCTCAGATTTGGTATAAGCATTGAGATATCACATCTCATGCTAAAGGAAGGGTCTCAGGATTGGAATGGGAAGGAGTTGTATATGACATCTCAGGCCATAGGAAGGTTCTCAGGTTTGGTATAAGCATTGAGATATCACATCTCTGCTATCGGAAAGGTCTCAGGATTGGAATGGGAAGGAGTTGGATATCCCATCTCATGTTATAGGAAGGGTCTCAGGTTTGGTATTAGAAGCATAGAGATATCACATCTCATGCTATAGGAAGGGTCTCAGGATTGGAATGGGAAGGACTTGGATGTCACATCTCATGCTATAGGGAGGGTCTCAAGTTTGATATTAGAAGCATTGAGATAACAAATCTCATGATATCGGAAGGGTCTCAGGATTGGAATGGGAAGGAGTTGGATATCACATCTCATGATAAAGGAAGGGTCTAAGGTTTGGAAGGGGAAGGATTTGGATATCACATCTCATGTTATAGGACGGGTCTCAGGTTTAATATTAGAAGCATTGAGATATCAAGTCTCATGGTATAAGAAGGGTCTCAGAATTGGAATGGGAAGGAGTTGGATATCACACCTCAAGCTATAGGAAGGGTCTCAGGATTGGAATGGGAAGGAGTTTGATATCACATCTCATGCCATAGTATGGGTCTCAGGTTTGGTAGAAGCATTGGGATATCACATCTCATGCTATCAGAAGGGTATCAGTATTGGATTTGGAAGAAGTTGGATATCCCATCTCATGCTATAGGAATGGTCTCAGGTTGGAATGGGAAGGAGTTGGATATCACATTTCATGTTATAGGAAGGGTCTCAGGATTGGAATGCGAAGGACTTGGATATCATATCTCATGCTATAGGACGGGTCTCAGGTTTGTTATTAGAATCATTGAGATATCATATTGCATGCTATAGGAAGGGTCTCAGGATTGGAATGGGAAGCAGTTGGATATCACATCTCATGCTATAGGAAGGGTCTCAGGTTTGGTATAAGCCTTGAGATATCACATCTCATGCTATAGGAAGGGTCTCAGGATTGGAATGGGAAGGAGTTGGATATCACATCTCATGCTATAGGGAGGGTCTCAGGATTGGAATGGGAAGGACTTAGATATCACATATCATGCTATAGGGAGGGTCTCAGTTTTGATATTAGAAGCATTGAGATATCACATCTCATGCTATCGGAAGTGTCTCAGGATTGGAATGGGAAGGAGCTGGATATCACATCTCATGCTAAAGGAAGGGTCTCAGGTTTGGAACGGGAAGGATTTGGATATCACATCTCATGTTATAGGAAGGGTCTCAGGTTTGGTATAAGCATTGAGATATCACATCTCTGCTATCGGAAGTGTCTCAGGATTGGAATGGGAAGGAGTTGGATATCCCATCTCATGTTATAGGACGGGTCTCAGGTTTGTTATTAGAATCATTGAGATATCATATTGCATGCTGTAGGAAGGGTCTAAGGGTTGGAATGTGAAGGACTTGGATATCACATCTCATGCTATAGATAGGCTCTTAGGTTTGGAAAGGGAAGGAGTTGGATATCACATTTCATGTTAGAGGAAGGATCTCAGGTTTGGTATTAGAAGCATTGAGATATCACATCTCATGCTATAGGAAGGGTCTCAGGATTGGAATGGGAAGCAGTTGGATATCACATCTCATGCTATAGGAAGGGTCTCAGGTTTGGTATAAGCATTGAGATATGACATCTCATGCTATAGGACGGGTCTCAGGTTTGGAATGGAAGGAGTTTGATATCACATCTCATGCTATAGGAAGGGTCTCAGGTTTGGTATAAGCATTGAGATATCACATCTCATGCTATAGGAAGGGTCTCAGGGTTGGAATGGGAAGGAGTTGGATATCACATCTCATCCAATAGGAAGGGTCTCAGGTTTGGAATGGGAAGGAATTGGATATCACATCTCATGTTATAGGAAGGATCTCGGGTTTGGTATTAGAAGCATTGAGATATCACATCTCATGCTATAGGAAGGGTCTCAGGATTGGAATGTGAAGGATTTGGATATCACATCTCATGCTAAAGGAAGGGTCTCAGGTTTGGTAGAAGCATTGAGATATCACGTCGCTGCTATCGGAAGGGTCTCAGGATTGGATTGGGAAGGAGTTGGATATCCCTTCTCATGCTATAGGAAGGGTCTCAGGATTTGAATGGCAAGGAGTTGGATATCACATCTCATGCCATAGGAAGGGTCTCAGGTTTGGTATAAGTATTGAGATATCACATCTCTGCTATCGGAAGGGTCACAGGATTGGATTGGGAATGAGTTGGATATCCATTCTCATGCTATAGGAAGTGTCTCAGGTTGGAATGGGAAGGAGTTGGATATCACATCTCATATTATAGGAAGGGTCTCAGGATTGGAATGGGAAGGATTTGGATATCACATCTCTTGCTATAGGAAGGGTCTCAGGATTGGAATGGGTAGGAGTTGGATATTACTTTCTTGCTATAGGAAGGGTCTCATGTTTGGAATGGGAAGGAGTTGGATATCACATATGCTATAGTTAGTGTCTCAGGTTTGGAACGGGAAGGAGTTGGATATCACATCTCATGTTATAGGAAGGGTCTCAGGTTTGGTATAAGCATTGAGATATCACATCTCTGCTATCGGAAGCGGCTCAGGATTGGAATGGGAAGGAGTTGGATATCCCATCTCATGTTATAGGAAGAGTCTCTGGTTTGGTATTAGAATCATTGAGATATCACATCGCATGCTGTAGGAAGGGTCTAAGAATTGGAATGGGATGGACTTGGATATCACATCTCATGTTATAGGTAGGCTCTCAGGTTTGCTATAAGCATTGAGATATCACATCTCATGCTATAGGAAGGGTCACAGGATTGGAATGGGAAGGAATTGGATATCACATCTCAGGCCATAGGAAGGTTCTCAGGTTTGGTATAAGCATTGAGATATCACATCTCATGCTAAAGGAAGGGTCTCAGGATTGGAATGGGAAGGAGTTGTATATGACATCTCAGGCCATAGGAAGGTTCTCAGGTTTGGTATAAGCATTGAGATATCACATCTCTGCTATCGGAAAGGTCTCAGGATTGGAATGGGAAGGAGTTGGATATCCCATCTCATGTTATAGGAAGGGTCTCAGGTTTGGTATTAGAAGCATAGAGATATCACATCTCATGCTATAGGAAGGGTCTCAGGATTGGAATGGGAAGGACTTGGATGTCACATCTCATGCTATAGGTAGGGTCTCAAGTTTGATATTAGAAGCATTGAGATAACAAATCTCATGATATCGGAAGGGTCTCAGGATTGGAATGGGAAGGAGTTGGATATCACATCTCATGATAAAGGAAGGGTCTAAGGTTTGGAAGGGGAAGGATTTGGATATCACATCTCATGTTATAGGACGGGTCTCAGGTTTAATATTAGAAGCATTGAGATATCAAGTCTCATGGTATAAGAAGGGTCTCAGAATTGGAATGGGAAGGAGTTGGATATCACACCTCAAGCTATAGGAAGGGTCTCAGGATTGGAATGGGAAGGAGTTTGATATCACATCTCATGCCATAGTATGGGTCTCAGGTTTGGTAGAAGCATTGGGATATCACATCTCATGCTATCGGAAGGGTATCAGTATTGGATTTGGAAGAAGTTGGATATCCCATCTCATGCTATAGGAAGGGTCTCAGGTTGGAATGGGAAGGAGTTGGATATCACATTTCGTGTTATAGGAAGGGTCTCAGGATTGGAATGGGAAGGACTTGGATATCATATCTCATGCTATAGGACGGGTCTCAGGTTTGTTATTAGAATCATTGAGATATCATATTGCATGCTGTAGGAAGGGTCTAAGGATTGGAATGGGAAGGACCTGGTTATCACATCTCATGCTATAGAACGGCTCTCAGGTTTGGAAAGGGAAGGAGTTGGATATCACATCTCATGTTATAGGATGGATCTCAGGTTTGGTATTAGAAGTATTGAGATATCACATCTCATGTTATCGGAAGGATCTCAGGTTTGGTATTAGAAGTATTGAGATATCACATCTCATGCTATAGGAAGGGTCTCAGGATTGGAATGGGAAGGAGTTGGATATCACATCTCATGCTAAAGGAAGGGTCTCAGGTTTGGTAGAAGCATTGAGATATCACATCTCATGCTATAGGAAGGGTCTCAGGATTGGAATGGGAAGGACTTAGATATCACATATCATGCTATAGGGAGGGTCTCAGTTTTGATATTAGAAGCATTGAGATATCACATCTCATGCTATCGGAAGTGTTTCAGGATTGGAATGGGAAGGAGCTGGATATCACATCTCATGCTAAAGGAAGGGTCTCAGGTTTGGAACGGGAAGGAGTTGGATATCACATCTCATGTTATAGGAAGGGTCTCAGGTTTGGTATAAACATTGAGATATCACATCTCTGCTATCGGAAGTGTCTCAGGATTGGAATGGGAAGGAGTTGGATATCCCATCTCATGTTATAGGACGGGTCTCAGGTTTGTTATTGGAATCATTGAGATATCATATTGCATGCTGTAGGAAGGGTCTAAGGGTTGGAATGTGAAGGA
Organism: Ambystoma mexicanum; assembly: GCF_040938575.1. NCBI lineage: Eukaryota > Metazoa > Chordata > Amphibia > Caudata > Ambystomatidae > Ambystoma > Ambystoma mexicanum. Next base: position 13,305,140 of record NW_027182444.1, read on the forward strand.
CTTGGATATCACATCTCATGCTATAGATAGGCTCTTAGGTTTGGAAAGGGAAGGAGTTGGATCTCACATTTCATGTTAGAGGAAGGATCTCAGGTTTGGTATTAGAAGCATTGAGATATCACATCTCATGCTATAGGAAGGGTCTCAGGATTGGAATGGGAAGGAGTTGGATATCACATCTCATGCTATAGGAAGGGTCTCAGGTTTGGTATAAGCATTGAGATATCACATCTCATGCTATAGGAAGGGTCTCAGGATTGGAATGGAAGGAGTTGGATATCAGATCTCATGTTATAGGAAGGATCTCAGGTTTGGTATTAGAAGCATTGAGACATCACATCTCATGCTATAGGAAGGGTCTCAGGATTGGAATGGGAAGGAGTTGGATATCAAATCTCATGCTATAGGAAGGGTCTCAGGATTGGAATGGGAAGGAGTTGAATATGACATCTCATGCCGTAGGAAGGGTCTCAGGTTTGGTATAAACATTGAGATATCACATCTCTGCTATCAAAAGGGTCTCAGGATTGGAATGGGAAGGAGTTGGATATCCCATCTCATGTTATAGGAAGAGTCTCAAGTTTGGTATTAGAAGCATTGAGATATCACATCTCATGCTATAGGAAGTGTCTCAGGATTGGAATGGGAAGGGCTTGGATATCACATCTCATGCTATAGGTAGGGTCTCAGGTTTGTTATTGGAATCATTGAGATATCATATTGCATGCTGTAGGAAGGGTCTAAGGGTTGGAATGTGAAGGACTTGGATATCACATCTCATGCTATAGATAGGCTCTTAGGTTTGGAAAGGGAAGGAGTTGGATCTCACATTTCATGTTAGAGGAAGGATCTCAGGTTTGGTATTAGAAGCATTGAGATATCACATCTCATGCTATAGGAAGGGTCTCAGGTTTGGTATAAGCATTGAGATATCACATCTCATGCTATAGGAAGGGTCTCAGGATTGGAATGGAAGGAGTTGGATATCAGATCTCATGTTATAGGAAGGATCTCAGGTTTGGTATTAGAAGCATTGAGACATCACATCTCATGCTATAGGAAGGGTCTCAGGATTGGAATGGGAAGGAGTTGGATATCAAATCTCATGCTATAGGAAGGGTCTCAGGATTGGAATGGGAAGGAGTTGAATATGACATCTCATGCCGTAGGAAGGGTCTCAGGTTTGGTATAAACATTGAGATATCACATCTCTGCTATCAAAAGGGTCTCAGGATTGGAATGGGAAGGAGTTGGATATCCCATCTCATGTTATAGGAAGAGTCTCAAGTTTGGTATTAGAAGCATTGAGATATCACATCTCATGCTATAGGAAGTGTCTCAGGATTGGAATGGGAAGGACTTGGATATCACATCTCATGCTATAGGTAGGGTCTCAAGTTTGACATTAGAAGCATTAAGATATCACATCTCATGCTATAGGAAGGGTCTGAGGATTGGAATGGGAAGGAGTTGGATATCACATCTCCTGCTATGGGAAGGGTCTCAGGTTTGGTATAAGCAGTGAGATATCACATCTCATGCTATAGGAAGTGTCTCAGGATTGGAATGTGAAGGAGTTGGATATCACATCTCATGTTATAGGAAGGATCTCAGGTTTGGTATAAGCATTGAGATATCACATCTCTGCTATCGGAAGGGTCGCAAGATTGGAATGGGAAGGAGTTGGATATTCCCATCTCATGTTATAGGAAGGGTCTCAGGTTTGGTATTAGAAGCATTGAGATATCACATCTCATGCTATAGGAAGGGTCTCAGGATTGGAATGGGAAGGACTTGGATATCACATCTCATGCTATAGGGAGGGTCTCAAGTTTGATATTAGAAGCTTTGAGATATCACATCTCATGATATCGGAAGGGTCTCAGGATTGGAATGGGAAGGAGTTGGATATCACATCTCATGATAAAGGAAGGGTCTAAGGTTTAAGGTTTGGAAGGGGAAGGATTTGGATATCACATCTCATGTTATATTACGGGTCTCAGGTTTGGTATTAGAAGCATTGAGATATCAAGTCTCATAGTATAGGAAGGGTCTCAGAATTGGAATGGGAAGGAGTTGGATATCCCATCTCATGTTATAGGAAGAGTCTCTGGTTTGGTATTAGAATCATTGAGATATCACATCGCATGCTGTAGGAAGGGTCTAAGGATTGGAATGGGATGGACTTGGATATCACATCTCATGTTATAGGTAGGCTCTCAGGTTTGGTATAAGCATTGAGATATCACATCTCATGCTATAGGAAGGGTCTCAGAATTGGAATGGGAAGGAGTTGGATATCACATCTCAAGCTATAGGAAGGGTCTCAGTATTGGAATGGGAAGGACTTGGATATCACATCTCATGCTATAGGAAGGCTCTCAGGTTTGGAAGGGGAAAGAGTTGGATATCTCATTTCATGTTAGAGGTAGGATCTCAGGTTTGGTATTAGAGGCATTGAGATATCACATCTCATGCTATCAGAAGGGTCTCAGGAATGGAATGGGAAGGAGTTAGATATCACATCTCATGCTAAAGGGAGGGTCTCAGGTTTGGAAGGGGAAGGATTTGGATATCACATCTCATGTTATAGGAAGGATCTCAGGTTTGGTATTAGAAGCATTGAGATATCACATCTCATGCTATTGGAAGGATCTCAGGTTTGGTATTAGAAGCATTGAGATATCACATCTCATGCTATCAGAAGAGTCTATTGGAATAGGAAGGAGTTGGATATCACATTTCATGCTAAAGGGAGGGTCTCAGGTTTGGAAGGGGAAGGATTTGGATATCACATCTCATGTTATCGGAAGGATCTCACGTTTGGTATTAGAAGTATTGAGATATCATATCTCATGCTATAGGAAGGGTCTCAGGATTGGAATGGGAAGGAGTTGGATATCACATCTCATGCTATAGGGAGGGTCTCAGGATTGGAATGGGAAGGACTTAGATATCACATATCATGCTATAGGGAGGGTCTCAGTTTTGATATTAGAAGCATTGAGATATCACATCTCATGCTATCGGAAGTGTCTCAGGATTGGAATGGGAAGGAGCTGGATATCACATCTCATGCTAAAGGAAGGGTCTCAGGTTTGGAACGGGAAGGATTTGGATATCACATCTCATGTTATAGGAAGGGTCTCAGGTTTGGTATAAGCATTGAGATATCACATCTCTGCTATCGGAAGTGTCTCAGGATTGGAATGGGAAGGAGTTGGATATCCCATCTCATGTTATAGGACGGGTCTCAGGTTTGTTATTAGAATCATTGAGATATCATATTGCATGCTGTAGGAAGGGTCTAAGGGTTGGAATGTGAAGGACTTGGATATCACATCTCATGCTATAGATAGGCTCTTAGGTTTGGAAAGGGAAGGAGTTGGATATCACATTTCATGTTAGAGGAAGGATCTCAGGTTTGGTATTAGAAGCATTGAGTTATCACATCTCATGCTATAGGAAGGGTCTCAGGATTGGAATGGGAAGCAGTTGGATATCACATCTCATGTTATAGGAAGGATCTCAGGTTTGGTATTAGAAGCATTGAGACATCACATCTCATGCTATAGGAAGGGTCTCAAGGTTGGAATGGGAAGGAGTTGGATATCACATCTCATCCAATAGGAAGGGTCTAAGGATTGGAATGGGATGGACTTGGATATCACATCTCATGTTATAGGTAGGCTCTCAGGTTTGGTATAAGCATTGAGATATCACATCCCATGCTATAGGAAGGGTCTCAGAATTGGAATGGGAAGGAGTTGGATATCACATCTCAAGCTATAGGAAGGGTCTCAGTATTGGAATGGGAAGGACTTGGATATCACATCTCATGCTATAGGAAGGCTCTCAGGTTTGGAAGGGGAAAGAGTTGGATATCTCATTTCATGTTAGAGGTAGGATCTCAGGTTTGGTATTAGAGGCATTGAGATATCACATCTCATGCTATCAGAAGGGTCTCAGGAATGGAATGGGAAGGAGTTAGATATCACATCTCATGCTAAAGGGAGGGTCTCAGGTTTGGAAGGGGAAGGATTTGGATATCACATCTCATGTTATAGGAAGGATCTCAGGTTTGGTATTAGAAGCATTGAGATATCACATCTCATGCTATCGGAAGGATCTCAGGTTTGGTATTAGAAGCATTGAGATATCACATCTCATGCTATCAGAAGAGTCTCAGGATTGGAATAGGAAGGAGTTGGATATCACATTTCATGCTAAAGGGAGGGTCTCAGGTTTGGAAGGGGAAGGATTTGGATATCACATCTCATGTTATCGGAAGGATCTCACGTTTGGTATTAGAAGTATTGAGATATCATATCTCATGCTATAGGAAGGGTCTCAGGATTGGAATGGGAAGGAGTTGGATATCACATCTCATGCTATAGGGAGGGTCTCAGGATTGGAATGGGAAGGACTTAGATATCACATATCATGCTATAGGGAGGGTCTCAGTTTTGATATTAGAAGCATTGAGATATCACATCTCATGCTATCGGAAGTGTCTCAGGATTGGAATGGGAAGGAGCTGGATATCACATCTCATGCTAAAGGAAGGGTCTCAGGTTTGGAACGGGAAGGATTTGGATATCACATCTCATGTTATAGGAAGGGTCTCAGGTTTGGTATAAGCATTGAGATATCACATCTCTGCTATCGGAAGTGTCTCAGGATTGGAATGGGAAGGAGTTGGATATCCCATCTCATGTTATAGGACGGGTCTCAGGTTTGTTATTAGAATCATTGAGATATCATATTGCATGCTGTAGGAAGGGTCTAAGGGTTGGAATGTGAAGGACTTGGATATCACATCTCATGCTATAGATAGGCTCTTAGGTTTGGAAAGGGAAGGAGTTGGATATCACATTTCATGTTAGAGGAAGGATCTCAGGTTTGGTATTAGAAGCATTGAGATATCACATCTCATGCTATAGGAAGGGTTTCAGGATTGGAATGGGAAGCAGTTGGATATCACATCTCATGCTATAGGAAGGGTCTCAGGTTTGGTATAAGCCTTGAGATATCACATCTCATGCTATAGGACGGGTCTCAGGATTGGAATGGAAGGAGTTGGATATCACATCTCATGTTATAGGAAGGATCTCAGGTTTGGTATTAGAAGCATTGAGACATCACATCTCATGCTATAGGAAGGGTCTCAAGGTTGGAATGGGAAGGAGTTGGATAACACATCTCATCCAATAGGAAGGGTCTCAGGTTTGGAATGGGAAGGAATTGGATATCACATCTCATGTTATAGGAAGGATCTCAGGTTTGGTATTAGAAGCATTGATATATCACATCTCATGCTATAGGAAGGGTCTCAGGATTGGAATGTGAAGGATTTGGATATCACATCTCATGCTAAAGGAAGGGTCTCAGGTTTGGTAGAAGCATTGAGATATCACGTCGCTGCTATCGGAAGGGTCTCAGGATTGGATTGGGAAGGAGTTGGATATCCCTTCTCATGCTATAGGAAGGGTCTCAGGATTTGAATGGCAAGGAGTTGGATATCACATCTCATGCCATAGGAAGGGACTCAGGTTTGGTATAAGCATTGAGATATCACATCTCTGCTATCGGAAGGGTCTCAGGATTGGATTGGGAAGGAGTTGGATATCCCTTCTCATGCTATAGGAAGTGTCTCAGGTTGGAATGGGAAGGAGTTGGATATCACATCTCATGTTATAGGAAGGGTCTCAGGATTGGAATGGGAAGGATTTGGATATCACATCTCTTGCTATAGGAAGGGTCTCAGGATTGGAATGGGTAGGAGTTGGATATTACTTTCTTGCTATAGGAAGGGTCTCATGTTTGGAATGGGAAGGAGTTGGATATCACATATGCTATAGTTAGTGTCTCAGGTTTGGAACGGGAAGGAGTTGGATATCACATCTCATGTTATAGGAAGGGTCTCAGGTTTGGTATAAGCATTGAGATATCACATCTCTGCTATCGGAAGCGGCTCAGGATTGGAATGGGAAGGAGTTGGATATCCCATCTCATGTTATAGGAAGAGTCTCTGGTTTGGTATTAGAATTATTGAGATATCACATCGCATGCTGTAGGAAGGGTCTAAGGATTGGAATGGGATAGACTTGGATATCACATCTCATGTTATAGGTAGGCTCTCAGGTTTGGTATAAGCATTGAGATATCACATCTCATGCTATAGGAAGGGTCTCAGGATTGGAATGGGAAGGAATTGGATATCACATCTCATGCTATAGGAAGGGTCTCAGATTTGGTATAAGCATTGAGATATCACATCTCATGCTAAAGGAAGGGTCTCAGGATTGGAATGGGAAGGAGTTGTATATGACATCTCAGGCCATAGGAAGGTTCTCAGGTTTGGTATAAGCATTGAGATATCACATCTCTGCTATCGGAAAGGTCTCAGGATTGGAATGGGAAGGAGTTGGATATCCCATCTCATGTTATAGGAAGGGTCTCAGGTTTGGTATTAGAAGCATAGAGATATCACATCTCATGCTATAGGAAGGGTCTCAGGATTGGAATGGGAAGGACTTGGATGTCACATCTCATGCTATAGGGAGGGTCTCAAGTTTGATATTAGAAGCATTGAGATAACAAATCTCATGATATCGGAAGGGTCTCAGGATTGGAATGGGAAGGAGTTGGATATCACATCTCATGATAAAGGAAGGGTCTAAGGTTTGGAAGGGGAAGGATTTGGATATCACATCTCATGTTATAGGACGGGTCTCAGGTTTAATATTAGAAGCATTGAGATATCAAGTCTCATGGTATAAGAAGGGTCTCAGAATTGGAATGGGAAGGAGTTGGATATCACACCTCAAGCTATAGGAAGGGTCTCAGGATTGGAATGGGAAGGAGTTTGATATCACATCTCATGCCATAGTATGGGTCTCAGGTTTGGTAGAAGCATTGGGATATCACATCTCATGCTATCAGAAGGGTATCAGTATTGGATTTGGAAGAAGTTGGATATCCCATCTCATGCTATAGGAATGGTCTCAGGTTGGAATGGGAAGGAGTTGGATATCACATTTCATGTTATAGGAAGGGTCTCAGGATTGGAATGCGAAGGACTTGGATATCATATCTCATGCTATAGGACGGGTCTCAGGTTTGTTATTAGAATCATTGAGATATCATATTGCATGCTATAGGAAGGGTCTCAGGATTGGAATGGGAAGCAGTTGGATATCACATCTCATGCTATAGGAAGGGTCTCAGGTTTGGTATAAGCCTTGAGATATCACATCTCATGCTATAGGACGGGTCTCAGGATTGGAATAGAAGGAGTTGGAAATCACATCTCATGTTATAGGAAGGATCTCAGGTTTGGTATTAGAAGCATTGAGACATCACATCTCATGCTATAGGAAGGGTCTCAAGGTTGGAATGGGAAGGAGTTGGATATCACATCTCATCCAATAGGAAGGGTCTCAGGTTTGGAATGGGAAGGAATTGGATATCACATCTCATGTTATAGGAAGGATCTCAGGTTTGGTATTAGAAGCATTGAGATATCACATCTCATGCTATAGGAAGGGTCTCAGGATTGGAATGTGAAGGATTTGGATATCACATCTCATGCTAAAGGAAGGGTCTCAGGTTTGGTAGAAGCATTGAGATATCACGTCGCTGCTATCGGAAGGGTCTCAGGATTGGATTGGGAAGGAGTTGGATATCCCTTCTCATGCTATAGGAAGGGTCTCAGGATTTGAATGGCAAGGAGTTGGATATCACATCTCATGCCATAGGAAGGGTCTCAGGTTTGGTATAAGCATTGAGATATCACATCTCTGCTATCGGAAGGGTCTCAGGATTGGATTGGGAAGGAGTTGGATATCCCTTCTCATGCTATAGGAAGTGTCTCAGGTTGGAATGGGAAGGAGTTGGATATCACATCTCATGTTATAGGAAGGGTCTCAGGATTGGAATGGGAAGGATTTGGATATCACATCTCTTGCTATAGGAAGGGTCTCAGGATTGGAATGGGTAGGAGTTGGATATTACTTTCTTGCTATAGGAAGGGTCTCATGTTTGGAATGGGAAGGAGTTGGATATCACATATGCTATAGTTAGTGTCTCAGGTTTGGAACGGGAAGGAGTTGGATATCACATCTCATGTTATAGGAAGGGTCTCAGGTTTGGTATAAACATTGAGATATCACATCTCTGCTATCGGAAGTGGCTCAGGATTGGAATGGGAAGGAGTTGGATATCCCATCTCATGTTATAGTAAGAGTCTCTGGTTTGGTATTAGAATCATTGAGATATCACATTGCATACTGTAGGAAGGGTCTAAGGATTGGAATGGGATGGACTTGGATATCACATCTCATGCTATAGGTAGGCTCTCAGGTTTGGTATAAGCATTGAGATATCACATCTCATGCTATAGGAAGGGTCTCAGGATTGGAATGGGAAGGATTTGTATATCACATCTCATGCTATAGGAAGGGTCTCAGATTTGGTATAAGCATTGAGATATCACATCTCATGCTAAAGGAAGGGTCTCAGGATTGGAATGGGAAGGAGTTGTATATGACATCTCAGGCCATAGGAAGGGTCTCAGGTTTGGTATAAGCATTGAGATATCACATCTCTGCTATCGGAAGGGTCTCAGGATTGGAATGGGAAGGAGTTGGATATCCCATCTCATGTTATAGGAAGGGTCTCAGGTTTAATATTAGAAGCATTGAGATATCAAGTCTCATGGTATAAGAAGGGTCTCAGAATTGGAATGGGAAGGAGTTGGATATCACACCTCAAGCTATAGGAAGGGTCTCAGGATTGGAATGGGAAGGAGTTTGATATCACATCTCATGCCATAGTATGGGTCTCAGGTTTGGTAGAAGCATTGGGATATCACATCTCATGCTATCGGAAGGGTATCAGTATTGGATTTGGAAGAAGTTGGATATCCCATCTCATGCTATAGGAAGGGTCTCAGGTTGGAATGGGAAGGAGTTGGATATCACATTTCATGTTATAGGAAGGGTCTCAGGATTGGAATGGGAAGGACTTGGATATCATATCTCATGCTATAGGACGGGTCTCAGGTTTGTTATTAGAATCATTGAGATATCATATTGCATGCTGTAGGAAGGGTTAAGGATTGGAACGGGACGGACCTGGATATCACATCTCATGCTATAGAACGGCTCTCAGGTTTGGAAAGGGAAGGAGTTGGATATCACATCTCATGTTATAGGATGGATCTCAGGTTTGGTATTAGAAGTATTGAGATATCACATCTCATGTTATCGGAAGGATCTCAGGTTTGGTATTAGAAGTATTGAGATATCACATCTCATGCTATAGGAAGGGTTTCAGGATTGGAATGGGAAGGAGTTGGATATCACATCTCATGCTAAAGGAAGGGTCTCAGGTTTGGTAGAAGCATTGAGATATCACATCTCATGCTATAGGAAGGGTCTCAGGATTGGAATGGGAAGGACTTAGATATCACATATCATGCTATAGGGAGGGTCTCAGTTTTGATATTAGAAGCATTGAGATATCACATCTCATGCTATCGGAAGTGTCTCAGGATTGGAATGGGAAGGAGCTGGATATCACATCTCATACTAAAGGAAGGGTGTCAGGTTTGGAACGGGAAGGAGTTGGATATCACATCTCATGTTATAGGAAGGGTCTCAGGTTTGGTATAAACATTGAGATATCACATCTCTGCTATCGGAAGTGTCTCAGGATTGGAATGGGAAGGAGTTGGATATCCCATCTCATGTTATAGGACGGGTCTCAGGTTTGTTATTAGAATCATTGAGATATCATATTGCATGCTGTAGGAAGGGTCTAAGGGTTGGAATGTGAAGGACTTGGATATCACATCTCATGCTATAGATAGGCTCTTAGGTTTGGAAAGGGAAGGAGTTGGATCTCACATTTCATGTTAGAGGAAGGATCTCAGGTTTGGTATTAGAAGCATTGAGATATCACATCTCATGCTATAGGAAGGGTCTCAGGATTGGAATGGGAAGGAGTTGGATATCACATCTCATGCTATAGGAAGGGTCTCAGGTTTGGTATAAGCATTGAGGTATCACATCTCATGCTATAGGAAGGGTCTCAGGATTGGAATGGAAGGAGTTGGATATCACATCTCATGTTATAGGAAGGGTCTCAGGATTGGAATGGGAAGGATTTGGATATCACATCTCTTGCTATAGGAAGGGTCTCAGGATTGGAATGGGTAGGAGTTGGATATTACTTTCTTGCTATAGGAAGGGTCCCATGTTTGGAATGGGAAGGAGTTGGATATCACATATGCTATAGTTAGTGTCTCAGGTTTGGAACGGGAAGGAGTTGGATATCACATCTCATGTTATAGGAAGGGTCTCAGGTTTGGTATAAGCATTGAGATATCACATCTCTGCTATCGGAAGCGGCTCAGGATTGGAATGGGAAGGAGTTGGATATCCCATCTCATGTTATAGGAAGAGTCTCTGGTTTGGTATTAGAATCATTGAGATATCACATCGCATGCTGTAGGAAGGGTCTAAGGATTGGAATGGGATGGACTTGGATATCACATCTCATGTTATAGGTAGGCTCTCAGGTTTGGTATAAGCATTGAGATATCACATCTCATGCTATAGGAAGGGTCTCAGGATTGGAATGGGAAGGAATTGGATATCACATCTCATGCTATAGGAAGGGTCTCAGATTTAGTATAAGCATTGAGATATCACATCTCATGCTAAAGAAAGGGTCTCAGGATTGGAATGGGAAGGAGTTGTATATGACATCTCAGGCCATAGGAAGGTTCTCAGGTTTGGTATAAGCATTGAGATATCACATCTCTGCTATCGGAAAGGTCTCAGGATTGGAATGGGAAGGAGTTGGATATCCCATCTCATGTTATAGGAAGGGTCTCAGGTTTGGTATTAGAAGCATAGAAATATCACATCTCATGCTATAGGAAGGGTCTCAGGATTGGAATGGGAAGGACTTGGATGTCACATCTCATGCTATAGGGAGGGTCTCAAGTTTGATATTAGAAGCATTGAGATAACAAATCTCATGATATCGGAAGGGTCTCAGGATTGGAATGGGAAGGAGTTGGATATCACATCTCATGATAAAGGAAGGGTCTAAGGTTTGGAAGGGGAAGGATTTGGATATCACATCTCATGTTATAGGACGGGTCTCAGGTTTAATATTAGAAGCATTGAGATATCAAGTCTCATGGTATAAGAAGGGTCTCAGAATTGGAATGGGAAGGAGTTGGATATCACACCTCAAGCTATAGGAAGGGTCTCAGGATTGGAATGGGAAGGAGTTTGATATCACATCTCATGCCATAGTATGGGTCTCAGGTTTGGTAGAAGCATTGGGATATCACATCTCATGCTATCGGAAGGGTATCAGTATTGGATTTGGAAGAAGTTGGATATCCCATCTCATGCTATAGGAAGGGTCTCAGGTTGGAATGGGAAGGAGTTGGATATCACATTTCATGTTATAGGAAGGGTCTCAGGATTGGAATGGGAAGGACTTGGATATCATATATCATGCTATAGGACGGGTCTCAGGTTTGTTATTAGAATCATTGAGATATCATATTGCATGCTGTAGGAAGGGTCTAAGGATTGGAATGGGAAGGACCTGGATATCACATCTCATGCTATAGAACGGCTCTCAGGTTTGGAAAGGGAAGGAGTTGGATATCACATCTCATGTTATAGGATGGATCTCAGGTTTGGTATTAGAAGTATTGAGATATCACATCTCATGCTATAGGAAGGGTCTCAGGATTGGAATGGGAAGGAGTTGGATATTACATCTCATGCTAAAGGAAGGGTCTCAGGTTTGGTAGAAGCATTGAGATATCACATCTCATGCTATAGGAAGGGTCTCAGGATTGGAATGGGAAGGACTTAGATATCACATATCATGCTATAGGGAGGGTCTCAGTTTTGATATTAGAAGCATTGAGATATCACATCTCATGCTATCGGAAGTGTCTCAGGATTGGAATGGGAAGGAGCTGGATATCACATCTCATGCTAAAGGAAGGGTCTCAGGTTTGGAACGGGAAGGAGTTGGATATCACATCTCATGTTATAGGAAGGGTCTCAGGTTTGGTATAAACATTGAGATATCACATCTCTGCTATCGGAAGTGTCTCAGGATTGGAATGGGAAGGAGTTGGATATCCCATCTCATGTTATAGGACGGGTCTCAGGTTTGTTATTAGAATCATTGAGATATCATATTGCATGCTGTAGGAAGGGTCTAAGGGTTGGAATGTGAAGGACTTGGATATCACATCTCATGCTATAGATAGGCTCTTAGGTTTGGAAAGGGAAGGAGTTGGATCTCACATTTCATGTTAGAGGAAGGATCTCAGGTTTGGTATTAGAAGCATTGAGATATCACATCTCATGCTATAGGAAGGGTCTCATGATTGGAATGGGAAGGAGTTGGATATCACATCTCATGCTATAGGAAGGGTCTCAGGTTTGGTATAAGCATTGAGATATCACATCTCATGCTATAGGAAGGGTCTCAGGATTGGAATGGAAGGAGTTGGATATCACATCTCATGTTATAGGAAGGATCTCAGGTTTGGTATTAGAAGCATTGAGACATCACATCTCATGCTATAGGAAGGGTCTCAGGATTGGAATGGGAAGGAGTTGGATATCAAATCTCATGCTATAGGAAGGGTCTCAGGATTGGAATGGGAAGGAGTTGAATATGACATCTCATGCCGTAGGAAGGGTCTCAGGTTTGGTATAAACATTGAGATATCACATCTCTGCTATCAAAAGGGTCTCAGGATTGGAATTGGAAGGAGTTGGATATCCCATCTCATGTTATAGGAAGAGTCTCAGGTTTGGTATTAGAAGCATTGAGATATCAAGTCTCATAGTATAGGAAGGGTCTCAGAATTGGAATGGGAAGGAGTTGGATATCCCATCTCATGTTATAGGAAGAGTCTCTGGTTTGGTATTAAAATCATTGAGATATCACATCGCATGCTGTAGGAAGGGTCTAAGGATTGGAATGGGATGGACTTGGATATCACATCTCATGTTATAGGTAGGCTCTCAGGTTTGGTATAAGCATTGAGATATCACATCTCATGCTATAGGAAGGGTCTCAGAATTGGAATGGGAAGGAGTTGGATATCACATCTCAAGCTATAGGAAGGGTCTCAGTATTGAAATGGGAAGGACTTGGATATCACATCTCATGCTATAGGAAGGCTCTCAGGTTTGCAAGGGGAAAGAGTTGGATATCTCATTTCATGTTAGAGGTAGGATCTCAGGTTTGGTATTAGAGGCATTGAGATATCACATCTCATGCTATCAGAAGGGTCTCAGGAATGGAATGGGAAGGAGTTAGATATCACATCTCATGCTAAAGGGAGGGTCTCAGGTTTGGAAGGGGAAGGATTTGGATATCACATCTCATGTTATAGGAAGGATCTCAGGTTTGGTATTAGAAGCATTGAGATATTACATCTCATGCTATCGGAAGGATCTCAGGTTTGGTATTAGAAGCATTGAGATATCACATCTCATGCTATCAGAAGAGTCTCAGGATTGGAATAGGAAGGAGTTGGATATCACATTTCATGCTAAAGGGAGGGTCTCAGGTTTGGAAGGGGAGGATTTGGATATCACATCTCATGTTATAGGAAGGATCTCACGTTTGGTATTAGAAGCATTGAGATATCAAATCTCATGCTATAGGAAGGGTCTCAGGATTGGAATGTGAAGGATTTGGATATCACATCTCATGCTAAAGGAAGGGTCTCAGGTTTGGTAGAAGCATTGAGATTTCACGTCTCTGCTATCGGAAGGGTCTCAGGATTGGATTGGGAAGGAGTTGGATATCCCTTTTCATGCTATAGGAAGGGTCTCAGGATTTGAATGGCAAGGAGTTGGATATCACATCTCATGCCATAGGAAGGGTCTCAGGTTTGGTATAAGCATTGAGATATCACATCTCTGCTATCGGAAGGGTCTCAGGATTGGATTGGGAAGGAGTTGGATATCCCTTCTCATGCTATAGGAAGTGTCTCAGGTTGGAATGGGAAGGAGTTGGATATCACATCTCATGTTATAGGAAGGGTCTCAGGATTGGAATGGGAAATATCCAAATCCTTCCCATTCCAATCCTGAGACCCTTCCTATAGCAAGAGATGTGATATCCAAATCCTTCCCATTCCAATCCTGAGACCCTTCCTATAACATGAGATGTGATATTCAACTCCTTCCCATTCCAACCTGAGACACTTCCTATAGCATGAGAAGGGATATCCAACTCCTTCCCAATCCAATCCTGAGAACCTTCTGATAGCAGAGATGTGATATCTCAATGCTTATACCAAACCTGAGACCCTTCCTATGGCATGAGATGTGATATCCAACTCCTTGCCATTCAAATCCTGAGACCCTTCCTATAGCATGAGATGTGATATCTCAATGCTTCTACCAAACCTGAGACCCTTCCTATAACATGAGATGTGATATCCAATTCCTTCCCATTCCAAACCTGAGACCCTTCCTATTGGATGAGATGTGATATCCAACTCCTTCCCATTCCAACTCTGAGACTCTTCCTATACCATGAGATGTGATATCTCAATGCTTCTAATACCAAACCTGGGAACCGTCCTATAACATGAGATGTGATATCTCAATGTTTCTAACAAAAAACCTGAGACCCTTCATATAACATGAGATGTGATATCCAATTCCTTCCCATTCCAGACCTGAGACCCTTCCTTTAGCATGAGATGTGATATCCAAATACTTCCCATTCCAATCCTAAAACCCTTCCTATAGCATGAGATGTGATATCTCAATGTTTCTAATAAAAAACCTGAGACCCTTCCTATAGCAAGAGATGTGATATCCAAATCCTTCCCATTCCAATCCTGAGACCCTTCCTGTATATAACATGAGATGTGATATCCAACTCCTTCCCATTCCAGCCTGAGACCCTTCCTATAGCATGAGATGTGATATCCAACTCCTTACCATTCAAATCCTGAGACCCTCCCTATAACAAGAGATGTCATATCCAACTCCTTCCCATTCCAAACCTGAGACCCTTCCTATAACATGAGATGTGATATCCAACTCCTTCCCATTCCAAACCTGAGACCCTTCCGATAGCATGAGATGTGATATCTCAATGCTTCAAAAACCAAACATGAGAACCATCCTATAACATGAGATGTGAAATCCAAATCCTTCCCTTCCCAAACCTGAGACTCTTCCTATAGCATGAGATGTGATATCTCAATGCTTCTACCAAACCTGAAACCCTTCCTATAGCATGAGATGTGATATCACAATGCTTCTAATACCAAACCTGAGACCCTTCCCATAGCATGAGTTGTGATATCCAACTCCTTCCCATTCCAATCCCGAGACCCTTCCTATAGCATGAGATGTGATATCTCAATGCTTCTAATAGCAAACCTAAGGTCCTTCCTATAACATGAGATGTGATATCCAAATCCTTCCCATTCCAAACCTGAGACCCTCCCTTTAGCATGAGATGTGATATCCAACTCCTTCCCATTCCAATCCTGATACCCTTCTGATAGCATGAGATGTGATATCTCAATGCCTCTAATACCAAACCTGAGATCCTACCTCTAACATGAAATGTGATATCCAACTCCTTCCTTTTCCAAACCTGAGACCCTTCCTACAGCATGAGATGTGTTAAGATGGATTTCTGAACTCTGTCCTGGTGGCGCAGAAGTTCAGAAGGCCAACCTAATTACTTGGAACAGGGTAACCTCTGGACGAGCCAGACCAATCAAGGTAGCGATCGCGGCGGTCAAGACTAGGTCTCAAGAGGGGTGAGGGTGACTGAAAGCCCGCAATGAGCACACAAAGCAAGAGCGCTTACAAACTACTCCAAACAGTTGTTATATCAAAAATAGATACACATTTATTTTAAGGCCTTTAAAATAATGACCGTAGCGAGAAAATCACAATATCACAATATTAAACCAACACATACCATATCAACACAATATATATACAAATACACAGTCGCAAGCGTTAAAAGCACGAAATATGTAGTCCACCTGAAAGGAAAGGAAAACAGGCAGTGCGATAACGCTTTAGACTCAGTTCGCCTTCAGAGGCACCTAACTAGATGGAAGTCCGAGCCCTGCGAAGAGTGGAGCCTTGTGCTCAAAGTACCTGCCACGCCGGTGCCAACGGGCAAAAGGGGAAGCTCTTCGGAGGAAGTCAGGCAGTTCGGGTTAGTGCACAGCAGAAGGAGAACAGGTTCCGCAACTCAAGCGCAGCCTCCACAGCGGGCAGAAGCAGAGCGCGAGTACGGCCAAAAGGGTGCTGTTTTTACACAGCAGGGAAAGCAATGGGATACTGCAGGAGGGCGACCAGATCCTAGCTAAACTACTCACCGGTCCCCGAAGCAAGCAGACCCAGGCTTCTCCACGTTAGTTTCAGCAGCTGGCAGGTTCAGAAGAGCAGGGAACGCCTCGAAGTCGTGTAGAGCAAAAAGACGTCCCAATCGACGAAACCAGCACAGTTTGTTGCCGCAGCAGGACAACGGAGCGGCCGTGTGTATTCAAGCCAAATGTACACTCCTCCCTTCAGACTTGGGAACGCCAAGTGTACGAAGCGTGGGAGAGTGACAAGGACTCGAAATACAACACAACCTGGCGGCAGTTACAGAGCAGGACTCCCTTGTAAGCTGGTCAGTCAACTGGATGGCCCAGAGACACTTCCGAAGGCTTACTTGGAGGGGGTGATGAAGTCGCCGGGAATAGCTGTTCCTGCTATTCCAAAGGTCGAAGCACCAGTACAGACACTTCTGGTTCGATCCAAGGAGGAAAGGGTTTCACAGGACGACAGCAGTGCAAAGGAGGATTCCTTCAGCGGGTCACCAGCGATTCCTCGGTCCAGCCTCTTGGTTGCAGGATACTTGGCTCCTGTATTCCTTCGTTCGTGAGAACTCAGGAGATCGACATGGTAGTGGTGTTTCCAGCTCCCTCTTATCCACGGTTCCCTTCGCGCCAAAACGGAGGGGAGCCAATGGGAGATCCGCACATCAACACACATACCATACGTGGACCAATCACGGACCACGGTGGTCCCAGGCATTCACACCACCCCAGACTCTCTGGCACCCAGGATGTGTATTGGGACCAGACATCCCAGCCCACACCCTGGAGGCACACAAAGGACATGTAGAAGCCCGCGAAAGCAACCACATTTCGCGGGAAAGTACATGCCCAAATAAGGAAGGCCCCGGGTCGCCCGACCTGGGGAAGGTGAAGGGAGCAAGTCGGTCAGTGGACAGGACAAAGGAGCCTTGTGGACTGGCCATTTTGGGAGCCAGGCCACCATTTTGGGTTCAGTGCGAAAAACGTGCTCAGAACGCCAAAAGGAGCTCAAAATAAACAAAACGATCGCTGCCACCATTCCAGTCCCTGAATGACTTGCACCGATCAAATACCATCCTAAAAGATTATCTAGGGCCCGTAGAAGGCTAGAGACCCAAGAGAGCTGTAACTTAGCTTACAGTGCCCTCTTGTGTCATGTTGCACTAAAGCCGCAACATGATAAACGAAACTACGGGAAACAGCGTTCCCCGGTACTGAATGTCTTAAGGGCATGTCAGTTTCCCCGTAAGAAAAGGAGCGAAAGCCCAGAGAAGTGCGGCAGAAGGCTGTACTTCTCTGGCAAAGTCAAGAACAAGGTTAAAAACAATAGCAAAAAGTTTAGGGGTTGCTACATGGATGGAAAATTACCTACAATTACGAAATCTTTCCTAACACTCGCCCCTCCCAGACTATGGACAGGGGGAACTAATCCACCCCTGGATGAGTCTCTTGTTCAGGTCGGTTAAACATTCTGGACAACCCATCAGCATTGCTATGTTGGACACCTGGCCTATGCTCAATAGTGAAGTCGAAGCCTTGTAGACTTATGGACCACCTAAGCAACTTTGGATTCTCCCCCTTCATGTTCATTAGCCACTTTAACGGCTTATGGTCAGTCTGCACAGTGAAGTGGGTCCCATAGAGGTAGGGCCTCAGCTTCCTTAGGGCCCACACAACAGAGAAACATTCTTTCTCTTCCGTGGACCATCTGAGCTCTCTGTCCTTAAACTGGCGACTAATAAAACCAATAGGGTGTTCCTTACCCTTCTCATGTACTTGTGATAGTACAGCTCCTATCCCAGTGTCAGAGGCATCCGTCTGCACGATAAAAGGTCTTTGATAATCAGGGGCCCTGAGCACAGGGGCCTGGCACAAGGAGTCTTTTAAGCCATTGAAGGCCTTCTCACACTCGTCAGTCCAAGTTGCCTTCTTGGGTTTCTTCGGAGTTGTGAGGGCAGTCAGAGGAGCAGCTATGGTGCCATAGTCTGCCACAAAATTGCGATAATAACCCGTGAGTCCTAAGAAGGCTCTCACTTGGGTTTGCGTAGTGGGGGTAGGCCAGTCTTGTACTGCTTGTACTTTACTGGGTAGAGGCTGTATCCTCCCTCCACCTACTTCATGTCCAAGGTAAACCACTGAGCCTTGTCCAATCTGGCATTTACTAGCCTTTATGGTCAAGTGGGCTTTCTGAAGGGCCTGGAGCACAATCCTGAGGTGTTTCACATGGTCTTCCCAGGTGGCACTGAAAACTGCTATATCGTCTAGATATGCAAGACAGAATTCGTCCAACCCATTCAACACATGATTCACAAGCCTCTGGAAAGTGGCAGGTGCATTCTTCAACCCGAACGGCATTACCCGGAATTGGTAAAGGCCGTCTGGAGTAGAAAATGCTGTCTTCTCCTTGGCATGTTCTGCTAAATCTATTTGCCAATAGCCAGCAGTGAGGTCAAACGTGCTGAGGTACTTGGAGGCACCCAACGTATCCACCAGCTCATCTGTTCGAGGCAAGGGGTGTGCATCTGTCTTGGTGACAGCATTCAGAGACCTGTAATCCACGCAGAACCTCAATTCAGAAGTGCCTGCTTTTGGAACCAAAACCACAGGACTGGACCAAGGACTACTAGAGGGTTCAATCACCCCAAGGTCTAACATCTTGTTGACCTCGGTCTTAATATAAGACCGTACTTTATCTGACATCCTGTATCCCCTACTTTTGGTAGGTACACTGTCTCCTGTGTCAATGTTATGTTTGCACCAAGGTGTCAAACCAGGGGACTGTGAAAACAGGGGGGAAAACTGCCTAAGCAAACTTTTCACCTCAGCCTGCTGATCAGAAGTCAGGTGAGGGGCCACTCGGACACCCTCAACGGAGCCATCTGAAGGACCGCTTTGGAACAGGTCGGGGAGAGGTTCTGACTCCTCTTCCTCAACATCTGAAGCCAGTAGCAGTGCTGCGATTTCGACTCTTGGGACGAAAGCCTTCAGCCTATTCACGTGAAACACTTTTGGAGCCTGTCCAGGCCTTCCAAGGTCCACTAAATAGTTCACCTCACCCAGGGGCTCCACCACTGTGTAAGGGCCTGACCATTTGTCCTGTAAAGCGCGAGGCCTTATTGGATTCATGATCAGGACGTGCTGACCAGGTGTAAAGTTGATGAGGGAAGCTTTCTGGTCGTACCAATGTTTCACCAGCGCTTGCCCTGCCTTCAATTTATCACTAGCCAAGCCCATCAGAAGTACCATCCGTTTTCTGAGCCCTAGCACATAATCAACTACATTGGTAGTAACAGGGGGAGTGGGCATCTCCCATCCCTCTTTGACGATGGCTAAGGGTCCCCGTACGGGATGACCGAACAGAAGTTCGAAGGGGCTGAAGCCAACACCCTCCTGTGGTACCTCTCGGTAGGCAAACAGTAGGCATGGTAAAAGAAGATCCCATTTTCTTCTCTGGGGCTCCTCCAGAGCCCCAATCATGCTTTTTAACGTTCTGTTGAAACGTTCCACCAGACCATTGGTCTGGGGGTGGTATGCAGAAGAGAACTTGTAGGTGACCCCACATTCTTTCCACATAGCCTGCATATACTTCGACATAAAGTTGCTGCCACGATCTGACACAACTTCTTTAGGGAAGCCAACCCTAGTAAATATGCCGAGTAAAGCTTTTGCAACTGACTTGGCAGTTACAGTTTTCAATGGGATGGCCTCAGGATACCTGGTTGCATGGTCGACCAGCACCAGGATAAACCTATTGCCCGAGGATGTTTGCGGGTCAAGGGGACCAACGATGTCGATCCCTACCCTTTCAAATGGTACCCTCACAACTGGGAGCGGTACCAACGGAGCTTGGATTGTCGCGCCAACCTTACCAGACAACTGGCAGGAGGCACAACTCCTGCAGTGACTTTCTACTTGCACCCCCATCTTGGGCCAGTAGAAGTGCATGGATAACCTTTGCTTGGTCCTCTTCATACCAAGGTGACCAGCAAGGGGAACTTCATGCGCCAACTGCAGGAGGGAGGGCCTAACAGCAAGGGGAACCACCAACCTCCTATGGTCTCCTTCTGTAGACTCTGTGGGCTCACTATACAGGAGTCCACCTTCCCAATAAATCCTATGCTTCCCAGGAGGCTCACCCTCAAGCTGGGAGCAGGCCTGTCTCCTTAGGCCTTCCAGAGATGGGCACTCACGTTGGCCTTTACTGAATTCGTCCCTATCAGGACCTCCTTCAACTAACAAGTCTTTTAGTTCAGGATGATCGTTGGGGTCGAAAACTTCAGGCATCGCCACCTCCTCGTCAGGCCCGGGCGATTGACCAACTTCCTCCACCGCAGTGGTAGGCGAGCTCGGGGGAATATTCTCTTTCCCTCATCTTGACTTGTAGACTCCCTTCGCCTTGGGTTTCCCCTTCGGCTGGGGCGGCGTATTGGACTTGGCCAATGCTGCCCGTGCTTGAGACCGTGGGTAGGGTCTTTCGGCAGTGTCTCCTACGAGCCCTAAAGCTCTGAGATCATTACCCAGCAAGACCTTTCCTGGGACGTTTCTCTGAATGCTCACTGGAATCCTGACTGCTGTAACATTTAAAGTAAGATTTACAGGGATCACGGGAAACATACGGAGGGGGCCGTCAGCAAACTTAGTGGGCATCAGAGTAGCTCTGGCAACTTCCTCTGAGTCTACCAAGGTAGAATCCACTACTGTTCGACTGCACCCACTATCCCTAAGAGCTGGAGTATCCACTCCATTGATCAGCACGCAGTCTTTAAAGTAGTGCTTGGTATTATCCGGAATCCTAGCATAAGCCTCTGCGACTTTAGGCTCCCAGGAACCCAGGGACACTAAAACTACCTCAGTCTCTATCCCGCTGGGAAATGAGTCTGAGGAGAAGGATGCTCCTGTAATCTCTTCTTCCTCGTAGGAGGAGAAGGCCAGATTAGCGGAGTGGACCCCCAAAGGTCTAACCTTACACCGGGGATCCCCCTTCACATGGTCAGTTGCTCCACAAGAAAAACAAGCCCCAGTGGGTCTGTTTACGTAGGGAGGCTTATTGTAACCAGAGTTCTGTTTCGGAGGCGAACCTCCACTACCCTGTGAGTTCTCTTGTGTCTTACCCTTGTTTTTCTTTTTGTGGCCCTTATGGGAAGAAGATTTAGCAGATTCCCCACCCTCCATATCTTTGGACTTTTTCCCTTCCTCCTGCTTACCAGGATTTTTGTCCTTATGGGACACTCGATGTGACACCCATAAGTCTGCTGCAATGGCCAGCTTCTTAGGATCTATCTCCTTCGAATCGGCCAAATGCTGCTTAAGCTCCGGGGAAGAAGAAGCAAAAATGTGTTCCAGCATGACCAGATTGATCATGCCTTCGAAGGTAGAAGCCTTATAACCTTCGACCCAGCCAGTTAAGTTTTTCAAAGATTCAGCGACATAAGATACCCAAGTACCACCTTCCTTTTTCTTATACTCTCGAAAACGCTTTAAATATTGGGCCGGAGTCTTCCCAAACTTTAAAATGAGAGTTTGCTTTAACATTGCGAAATCAGCCCGCTCAGCCTTCGACATTTCCATAATGGCACTGCAGCCAGAATGGGGCAGTCTACTGAGCAACCAAGCAATCTTATCAGCATTGTCAACTTCTTGAACCTCGCATGCATACTCAAACGCATTCAGCCAGTCCATAATGTCATTCCTTTCTTCATACACACTGAGCAGATCTTTCGGAAACCGTGGATGAGAGGAAGCCCCAGAGCCATGTCCAGGACCCTTGGACCCATTTGCAACCTGAAGCTTGGCCAGTTCCAACTGGTGATCCCTGTCTTTCTGTTTTTCTGCCTGTTCGATTTTTAGTTTGGCTATGCTGAATTCAAGCTCCTGCTGCCTAAACCGCAGCTCTTGCTTCTTGAATTCAAGCATAGCCTCCCCATCAACACTGGCAGAGGAAACATTAGACATCACATCCTCCCTGTCCTCGTGGTCGCGATGGATCAGTGCAGCGGCAGAACCGTCGGTTCTACCAGTGAGAGCAGCCCCACCACCTTCTGCACTGTCCTCGGAAGTTATAGCGTCAAGCTGCGCTTCTTGCCACGCCACGATTCTCTGGATCATTTCCAATTTAGTGCCTTGAGAGGAAACACCTCTCTCCGCACACATCTTCTTCAATGTTTCTGATTTGGAAGCATTTAAAGTTAACAAGGTATTTGCTTCCATACTGTTTGATAGGACTATGGCCTTTTTAAAGTTATATTACAACAATTCACTACGTGTACTGTTTGGAATAACCTGAAATGCCTAAGTTCGAGCGCAACACTGGATACCTTCAGTCGTATCCCACCGCTGTACACCAATTTGTTAAGACGGATTTCTGAACTCTGTCCTGGTGGCGCAGAAGTTCAGAAGGCCAACCTAATTACTTGGAACAGGGTAACCTCTGGACGAGCCAGACCAATCAAGGTAGCGATCGCGGCGGTCAAGACTAGGTCTCAAGAGGGGTGAGGGTGACTGAAAGCCCGCAATGAGCACACAAAGCAAGAGCGCTTACAAACTACTCCAAACAGTTGTTATATCAAAAATAGATACACATTTATTTTAAGGCCTTTAAAATAATGACCGTAGCGAGAAAATCACAATATCACAATATTAAACCAACACATACCATATCAACACAATATATATACAAATACACAGTCGCAAGCGTTTAAAGCACGAAATATGTAGTCCACCTGAAAGGAAAGGAAAACAGGCAGTGCGATAACGCTTTAGACTCAGTTCGCCTTCAGAGGCACCTAACTAGATGGAAGTCCGAGCCCTGCGAAGAGTGGAGCCTTGTGCTCAAAGTACCTGCCACGCCGGTGCCAACGGGCAAAAGGGGAAGCTCTTCGGAGGAAGTCAGGCAGTTCGGGTTAGTGCACAGCAGAAGGAGAACAGGTTCCGCAACTCAAGCGCAGCCTCCACAGCGGGCAGAAGCAGAGCGCGAGTACGGCCAAAAGGGTGCTGTTTTTACACAGCAGGGAAAGCAATGGGATACTGCAGGAGGGCGACCAGATCCTAGCTAAACTACTCACCGGTCCCCGAAGCAAGCAGACCCAGGCTTCTCCACGTTAGTTTCAGCAGCTGGCAGGTTCAGAAGAGCAGGGAACGCCTCGAAGTCGTATAGAGCAAAAAGACGTCCCAATCGACGAAACCAGCACAGTTTGTTGCCGCAGCAGGACAACGGAGCGGCCGTGTGTATTCAAGCCAAATGTACACTCCTCCCTTCAGACTTGGGAACGCCAAGTGTACGAAGCGTGGGAGAGTGACAAGGACTCGAAATACAACACAACCTGGCGGCAGTTACAGAGCAGGACTCCCTTGTAAGCTGGTCAGTCAACTGGATGGCCCAGAGACACTTCCGAAGGCTTACTTGGCAGGAGATGATGAAGTCGCCGGGAATAGCTGTTCCTGCTATTCCAAAGGTCGAAGCACCAGTACAGGCCTTCTGGTTCGATCC
The DNA here is from genome assembly GCF_040938575.1 of Ambystoma mexicanum. Classification (NCBI taxonomy): domain Eukaryota; kingdom Metazoa; phylum Chordata; class Amphibia; order Caudata; family Ambystomatidae; genus Ambystoma; species Ambystoma mexicanum. The sequence continues at coordinate 13,329,043 of NW_027182444.1, forward strand.
AAGGAGGAAAGGGTTTCACAGGACGACAGCAGTGCAAAGGAGGATTCCTTCAGCGGGTCACCAGCGATTCCTCGGTCCAGCCTCTTGGTTGCAGGATACTTGGCTCCTGTATTCCTTCGTTCGTGAGAACTCAGGAGATCGACATGGTAGTGGTGTTTCCAGCTCCCTCTTATCCACGGTTCCCTTCGCGCCAAAACGGAGGGGAGCCAATGGGAGATCCGCACATCAACACACATACCATACGTGGACCAATCACGGACCACGGTGGTCCCAGGCATTCACACCACCCCAGACTCTCTGGCACCCAGGATGTGTATTGGGACCAGACATCCCAGCCCACACCCTGGAGGCACACAAACGACATGTAGAAGCCCGCGAAAGCAACCACGTTTCGCGGGAAAGTACATGCCCAAATAAGGAAGGCCCCGGGTCGCCCGACCTGGGGAAGGTGAAGGGAGCAAGACGGTCAGTGGACAGGACAAAGGAGCCTCGTGGACTGGCCATTTTGGGAGCCAGGCCACCATTTTGGGTTCAGTGCGAAAAACGTGCTCAGAACGCCAAAAGGAGCTCAAAATAAACAAAACGATCGCTGCCACCATTCCAGTCCCTGAATGACTTGCACCGATCAAATACCATCCTAAAAGAGTATCTAGGGCCCGTAGAAGGCTAGAGACCCAAGAGAGCTGTAACTTAGCTTACAGTGCCCTCTTGTGTCATGTTGCACTAAAGCCGCAACATGATAAACGAAACTACGGGAAACAGCGTTCCCCGGTACTGACTGTCTTAAGGGCATGTCAGTTTCCCCGTAAGAAAAGGAGCGAAAGCCCAGAGAAGTGCGGCAGAAGGCTGTACTTCTCTGGCAAAGTCAAGAACAAGGTTAAAAACAATAGCAAAAAGTTTAGGGGTTGCCACATGGAAGGAAAATTCCCTACAATTACGAAATCTTTCCTAACAAGATGTGATATCCAAGTCCTTCCCATTCCAATCCTGAGACCCTTCCTATAACATGAGATGTGATATCCAACTCCTTCTATTCCAACCTGAGACCCTTCCTATAGCATGAGATGGGATATCCAACTCCTTCCAAATCCAATCCTGATACCCTTCCGATAGCATGAGATGTGATATCCCAATGCTTCTACAAAACCTGACACCCATACCATGGCATGAGATGTGATATCAAACTCCCGTCCTATACCATGAGACTTGATATCTCAATGCTTCTAATACCAAACCTGAGACCGGTCCAATAACATGAGATGTGATATCCAAATCCTTCCCCTTCCAAACCTTAGACCCTTCCTTTATCATGAGATGTGATATCCAAGTCCTTTCCATTCCATTCCTGAGACCCTTCCTATAGCATGAGATGTGATATCCAAGTCCTTCCCATTCCAATCCTGAGACCCTTCCTATAGCATGAGATGTGATATCTCAATGCTTCTAATACCAAACCTGAGACCCTTCCTATAACATGAGATGTGATATCCAAGTCCTTCCCATTCCAATCCTGAGACCCTTCCTATAGCATGAGATGTGATATCTCAATGCTTCTAATACCAAACCTGAGACCCTTCCTATAACATGAATTGTGATGTCCAAATCCTTCCCATTCCAATCCTGAGACCCTTCCGATAGCAGAGATGTGATATCTCAATTCTTATACCAAACCTAAGACCCTTCTGATAGCATGAGATGTGATATCTCAATGCTTCTAATACCAAACCTGAGATCCTTCCAATAACATGAGATATGATGTCCAAATCCCTCCCCTTCCAAACCTTAGACCATCCCTTTAGCATGAGATTTGATATCCAACTCCTTCCCATTCCAATCCTGAGACCCTTCTGATGGCATGAGATGTGATATCTCAATGCCTCTAAAACCAAACCTGAGATCCTACCTCTAACATGAAATGTGATATCCAACTCCTTCCCCTTCCAACCCTGAGAGCCTTCGTATAGAATGAGATGTGATATCCAAGTCCTTCCCATTCCAATCCTGAGACCCTTCCTATAACATGAGATGTGATATCCAACTCCTTCCCATTCCAATCATGAGACCCTTCCTATAGCTTGAGATGTGATATCCAACTCCTTCTCATTCCAATTCTGAGACCCGTCCTATACCATGAGACTTGATATCTCAATGCTTCAAATACCAAACCTGAGACCGGTCCTATAACATGAGATGTGATACCCAAATCCGTCCCCTTCCAAACCTTAGACCCTTCCTATAGCATGAGATGTGATATCTCATTGCTTCTAATACCAAACCTGAGACCCTTCCTATAACGAGATGGGATATCCAACTCCTTCCCATTCCAATCCTGAGACCCTTCAGATAGCAGAGATGTGATATCCAACTCCTTCCCATTCCAAACCTGAGACCCTTCCGATAGCATATGTGATATCTCAATGTTTCTAAAACCAAACATGAGAACCATCCTATAACATGAGATGTGAAATCCAAATCCTTCCCTTTCCAAACCTGAGACCCTTCCTATAGCTTGAGATGAAATATCAAACTCCTTCCCATTCCAATCCTGAGATAGCTTGAGATGTGATATCCAACTCCATCCGATTCCAATCCTGAGACCCTTCCGATAGCATGAGATGTGATAGCTCAATGCTTCTAATATCAAAACTGAGACCCTCCCTATAGTATGAGATGTGAATTCTAAGTCCTCCCCATTCCTATCCTGAGACCCTTCCGATAGCAGAGATGTGATATCTCAATGCTTATACCAAACCTGATGACCCTTCCTATGGCATTAGATGTGATATCCAACTCCTTCCCATTCCAATCCTGAGTTCCTTCCTATAGCATGAGATGTGATATCTCAATGCTTCTATCAAACATGATACCCTTCCTTTAGCATGAGATGTGATATTCAACTCCTTCCCATTCCAATCCTGAGACCCTTCGTATAACATGAAACGTGATATCCAACTCCTTCCCATTCCAATCCTGAGACTCCTCCTATAGCATGAGATGTGATATCTCAATGCTTCTAATACCAGACCTGGGACCGGTCCTATAACATGAGATATGATATCCAATTCCTTCCCATTCCAATCCTGAGACCCTTCCTATAACGAGATGTGATATCCAACTCCTTCCCATTCCAATTCTGAGACCCTTCCTATACCATGAGACTTGATATCTCAATGCTTCTAATACCAAACCTGAGACCTGTCCTATAACATGAGATGTGATATCCAAATCCTTCCCCTTCCAAACCTTAGACCCTTCCTTTATCATGAGATGTGATATCCAACTCCTTCCCATTCCAATCCTGAGACCCTTCCGATATCATGAGATGTGATATCTCAATGCTTCTAATATCAAACTCGAGACCCTCCCTATAGCATGAGATGTGATATCCAAGTCCTTCCCATTCCAATCCTGAGACCCTTCCTACAGCATGAGATGTGATGTCTCAATGCTTCTAATACCAAACCTGAGACCCTTCCTATAACATGAGATGGGAATATCCAACTCCTTCCCATTATAATCCTGAGACCCTTCCGATAGCAAACATGTGATATCTCAATGCTTATACCAAACCTGAGATCCTTCCTATAACATGGGATGTGATATCCAACTCCTTCCCATTCCAATCCTGAGACACTTCCTATAGCATGAGATGTGATATCTCACTGCTTATACCAAACCTGAGACCCTTCCTATAGCATGAGATGTGATATCCAAGTCCTTCCCATTCCAATCCTGAGACACTTCCTATAGCATGAGATGTGATATCTCAATGCTTCTAATACCAAACCTGAGACCCTTCCTATGGCATGAGATGTCATATACAGATCCTTCCCATTCCAATCCTGAGACCCTTCCTATAGCATGAGATGTGATATCTCAATGCTTATACCAAACCTAAAACCCTTCCTATAGCATGAGATGTGATATCCAACTCCTTCCCATTCCAATCCTGAGACCCTTCCTATAGCATGAGATGTGATATCCAATGGCTCTAATATCAAACCTGAGATCCTTCCTCTAACATTAAATGTGATATCCAACTCCTTCCCTTTCCAAACCTGAGAGCCTACCTATAGCATGAGATGTGATATCCAAGTCCTTCCATTCCAATCCTTAGACCCTTCCTACAGCATGCAATATGATATCTCAATGATTCTAATAACAAACCTGAGACCCGTCCTATAACATGAGATATGATATCCAACTCCTTCCCATTCCAATCCTGAGACTCTTCGGATAGCAGAGATGTGATATCTCAATGCTTCTAATACCAAACCTGAGACCAGTCCTATAACATGAGATGGGATATCCAACTCCTTCCCGTTCCAAACCTGAGACCCTTCCTATAGCATGAGATGTGATATCCAACTCCTTCCCATCCCAATCCTGAGACACTTCCGATTGCAGAGATTTGATATCTCAATGCTTATACCAAACCTGAGACTCTTCCTATAACATGAGATGTGATATCCAACTCCTTCCCGTTCCAAACCTGAGACCCTTCCTATAGCATGAGATGTGATATCCAACTCCTTCCCATTCCAATCCTGAGACCCTTATGATAGCATGAGATGTGATATCTCAATGCCTCTAATACCAAATCTGAGATTCTTCCGATAGCATGAGATGTGATATCTCAATGCTTCTTATACCAAACCTGAGATCCTTCCTATAACATGAGATGTGATATCCAAATCCTTCCCCTTCCAAACCTGAGACCCTCCCTTTAGCATGAGATGTGATATCCAACTCCTTCCCATTCCAACCTGAGACCCTTCCTATAGCATGAGATGGGATATCCAACTCCTTGGAATTCCAATCCTGATACCCTTCCGATAGCATGAGATTTGATATCCCAATGCTTATACCAAACCTGAGACCCATACTATGGCATGAGATGTGATATCAAACTCCTTCCCATTCCAATCCTGAGACCCTTCCTATAGCTTGAGATGTGATATCCAACTCCTTCCCATTCCAATTCTGAGACCCTTCCTATACCATGAGACTTGATATCTCAATGCTTCTAATACCAAACCTGAGACCCGTCCTATAACATGAGCTGTGATATCCAAATCCTTCCCCTTCCAAACCTTAGACCCTTCCTTTATCATGAGATGTGATATCCAACTCCTTCCCATTCCAATCCTGAGACCCTTCCGATATCATGAGATGTGATATCTCAATGCTTCTAATATCAAACTCGAGACCCTCCCTATAGCATGAGATGTGATATCCAAGTCCTTCCAATTCCAATCCTGAGACCCTTCCTATAGCATGAGATGTGATGTCTCAATGCTTCTAATACCAAACCTGAGACCCTTCCTATAACATGAGATGGGAATATCCAACTCCTTCCCATTCCAATCCTGAGACCCTTCCGATAGCAAACATGTGATATCTCAATGCTTATACCAAACCTGAGATCCTTCCTATAACATGAGATGTGATATCCAACTCCTTCCCATTCCAATCCTGAGACACTTCCTATAGCATGAGATGTGATATCTCACTGCTTATACCAAACCTGAGACCCTTCCTATAGCATGAGATGTGATATCCAACTCCTTCCCATTCCAATCCTGAGACCCTTCCTATAGCATGAGATGTGATATCTCAATGCTTCTAATATCAAACTTGAGACCCTCCCTATAGCATGAGATGTGATATCCAAGTCCTTCCCATTCCAATCTTGAGACACTTCCTGTAGCATGAGATGTGATATCTCAATGCTTCTAATACCAAACCTGAGACTCTTCCTATAACATGAGATGGGATATCCAACTCCTTCCCATTGCAATCCTGAGACCCTTCCGATAGCAGAGATGTGATATCTCAATGCTTATACCAAACCTGAGACCCTTCCTACGGCATGAGATGTGATATCTCACTGCTTATACCAAACCTGAGACTCTTCCCATAGCATGAGATGTGATATCCAACTCCTTCCCATTCCAATCCTGAGACACTTCCTATAGCATGAGATGTGATATCTCACTGCTTATACCAAACCTGAGACCCTTCCTATAGCATGAGATGTGATATCCAACTCCTTCCCATTCCAATCCTGAGACCCTTCCTATAGCATGAGATGTGATGTCTCAATGCTTCTAATACCAAACCTGAGACCCTTCCTATAACATGAGATGGGAATATCCAACTCCTTCCCATTATAATCCTGAGACCCTTCCCATAGCAAACATGTGATATCTCAATGCTTATACCAAACCTGAGATCCTTCCTATAACATGGGATGTGATATCCAACTCCTTCCCATTCCAATCCTGAGACACTTCCTATAGCATGAGATGTGATATCTCACTGCTTATACCAAACCTGAGACCCTTCCTATAGCATGAGATGTGATATCCAAGTCCTTCCCATTCCAATCCTGAGACACTTCCTATAGCATGAGATGTGATATCTCAATGCTTCTAATACCAAACCTGAGACCCTTCCTATGGCATGAGATGTCATATACAGATCCTTCCCATTCCAATCCTGAGACCCTTCCTATAGCATGAGATGTGATATCTCAATGCTTATACCAAACCTAAAACCCTTCCTATAGCATGAGATGTGATATCCAACTCCTTCCCATTCCAATCCTGAGACCCTTCCTATAGCATGAGATGTGATATCCAATGGCTCTAATATCAAACCTGAGATCCTTCCTCTAACATTAAATGTGATATCCAACTCCTTCCCTTTCCAAACCTGAGAGCCTACCTATAGCATGAGATGTGATATCCAAGTCCTTCCATTCCAATCCTTAGACCCTTCCTACAGCATGCAATATGATATCTCAATGATTCTAATAACAAACCTGAGACCCGTCCTATAACATGAGATATGATATCCAACTCCTTCCCATTCCAATCCTGAGACACTTCCGATAGCAGAGATGTGATATCTCAATGCTTCTAATACCAAACCTGAGACCAGTCCTATAACATGAGAAGGGATATCCAACTCCTTCCCGTTCCAAACCTGAGACCCTTCCTATAGCATGAGATGTGATATCCAACTCCTTCCCATCCCAATCCTGAGACACTTCCGATTGCAGAGATTTGATATCTCAATGCTTATACCAAACCTGAGACTCTTCCTATAACATGAGATGTGATATCCAACTCCTTCCCGTTCCAAACCTGAGACCCTTCCTATAGCATGAGATGTGATATCCAACTCCTTCCCATTCCAATCCTGAGACCCTTATGATAGCATGAGATGTGATATCTCAATGCCTCTAATACCAAATCTGAGATTCTTCCGATAGCATGAGATGTGATATCTCAATGCTTCTTATACCAAACCTGAGATCCTTCCTATAACATGAGATGTGATATCCAAATCCTTCCCCTTCCAAACCTGAGACCCTCCCTTTAGCATGAGATGTGATATCCAACTCCTTCCCATTCCAACCTGAGACCCTTCCTATAGCATGAGATGGGATATCCAACTCCTTGGAATTCCAATCCTGATACCCTTCCGATAGCATGAGATTTGATATCCCAATGCTTATACCAAACCTGAGACCCATACTATGGCATGAGATGTGATATCAAACTCCTTCCCATTCCAATCCTGAGACCCTTCCTATAGCTTGAGATGTGATATCCAACTCCTTCCCATTCCAATTCTGAGACCCTTCCTATACCATGAGACTTGATATCTCAATGCTTCTAATACCAAACCTGAGACCCGTCCTATAACATGAGATGTGATATCCAAATCCTTCCCCTTCCAAACCTTAGACCCTTCCTTTATCATGAGATGTGATATCCAACTCCTTCCCATTCCAATCCTGAGACCCTTCCGATATCATGAGATGTGATATCTCAATGCTTCTAATATCAAACTCGAGACCCTCCCTATAGCATGAGATGTGATATCCAAGTCCTTCCCATTCCAATCCTGAGACCCTTCCTATAGCATGAGATGTGATGTCTCAATGCTTCTAATACCAAACCTGAGACCCTTCCTATAACATGAGATGGGAATATCCAACTCCTTCCCATTCCAATCCTGAGACCCTTCCGATAGCAAACATGTGATATCTCAATGCTTATACCAAACCTGAGATCCTTCCTATAACATGAGATGTGATATCCAACTCCTTCCCATTCCAATCCTGAGACACTTCCTATAGCATGAGATGTGATATCTCACTGCTTATACCAAACCTGAGACCCTTCCTATAGCATGAGATGTGATATCCAACTCCTTCCCATTCCAATCCTGAGACCCTTCCTATAGCATGAGATGTGATATCTCAATGCTTCTAATATCAAACTTGAGACCCTCCCTATAGCATGAGATGTGATATCCAAGTCCTTCCCATTCCAATCTTGAGACACTTCCTATAGCATGAGATGTGATATCTCAATGCTTCTAATACCAAACCTGAGACTCTTCCTATAACATGAGATGGGATATCCAACTCCTTCCCATTGCAATCCTGAGACCCTTCCGATAGCAGAGATGTGATATCTCAATGCTTATACCAAACCTGAGACCCTTCCTACGGCATGAGATGTCATATACAACTCCTTCCCATTCCAATCCTGAGACCCTTCCTATAGCATGAGATGTGATATCTCAATGCTTATACCAAACCTGAGACCCTTCCTATAGCATGAGATGTGATATCCAACTCCTTCCCATTCCAATCCTGAGACCCTTCCTATAGCATGAGATGTGATGTCTCAATGCTTATACTAAACCTGAGAACCTTCCTTTAGCATGAGATGTGATATCCAACTCCTTCCCATTCCGATCCTGAGACCCTTCCTATAGCATGAGATGTGATATCTCAATGCCTCTAATACCAAACCTGAGATCCTTCCTCTAACATGAAATGTGATATCCAACTCCTTCCCTTTCCAAACCTGAGAGCCTATCCATAGCATGAGATGTGATATCCAAGTCCTTCCCATTCCAATCCTTAGACCCTTCCTACAGCATGCAATAACACTACTCACTTCAGACCTGGGAACGCCAAGTGTACGAATCATGTGAGAGTGACAAGGACTCGATATACTACACAACCTGGCGGCGGTTACAGAGCAAGACTCCTGTGTAGGCTGGTCAGTCTGCTGGATGGCCCAGAGACGCTTCCGAAGGCTTACTAGCAGGAGATGGTGAAAATGCCGAGAATAGCTGTCCCCGCTATTCCAAGGGTCGAAGTACCAGTACAGGCCTTCTGGTTCGATCAAAGGTGAAAAGGGTTTCACAAGGCGACAGCAGTGCAGAGGAGCAGTCCTTCAGCGGGTCACCAGCGATTCCTCGGTTCAGCCTCTTGGTTGCAGGATACTTGGCTCCTGTATTCCTTCGTTCGTGAGAACTCAGGAGATCGACATGGTAGTGGTGTTTCCAGCCCCCTCTTATCCACGGTTCCCTTCGCGCCAAAACGGAGGGGACCCAATGGGAGATCCGCTCATCAACACTCACACCATTCGTGGACCTATCACGGACCACGGTGGTCCCAGGCATTCACACCACCCTAGACTCTCTGGCACCCAGGATGTGTATTGGGACCAGACATCCCAGCCCACATCCTGGAGGCACACACAAGACATGTAGAAGCCTGCGAAAGCATCTGTGTTTCGCGGGAAAGCACATGCCCAAATAAGGAAGGCCCCAGGTCGGCTCGACCTGGGGAAGGTGAAGGGAGCAAGACGGTCAGCGGACAGGACAAAGGAGCCTCGTGGTCTGGCTATTTTGGGATCTAGGCCACCATTTTGGGTTAAGCGCGAGAAACGCGCTTAGCACGCCAAAAGGATCTCAAAACACAAGAAACGATCGCTGCCACCATTCCCGTCCGTGAATCACTTGCACCGATCAGTTACAATCCTGAAAGAGTATCTAGGGCCTGTAGAAGGCTAGAGACCCAAGAGAGCAGTAACTTAGCTTACAGTGCCCTCTTGTGTCATGTTGCACGAAAGCTGCAACATGATACAAGAAACTACGGAAACCAGCGTTTCCTGGTACTGACTCTCTTAAGGGCATGACAGTTTCCCCTTAAGAAAGGAGCGAAAGCCCAGAGGAGTGCGGCAGAAGGCTGCACTTCTCGGGCAAAGTCGAGAACAAGGTGAAAAACAACAGCAAAAAGTTTAGGGGTTGCCACATGGAAGGAAAATTACCTACAATTACGAAATCTTTACTAACACTCGCCCCTCCCAGACTATGGACAGGGGGAACTAATCCACCCCTGGATGAGTCTCTTGTTCAGGTCGGTTAAACATTCTCCACAACCCATCAGCATTGCTATGTTGGACACCTGGCCTATGCTCAATAGTGAAGTCGAAGCCTTGTAGACTTATGGACCACCTAAGCAACTTTGGATTCTCCCCCTTCATGTTTATTAGCCACTTTAAGGGCTTATGGTCAGTTTGCACAGTGAAGTGGGTCCCATAGAGGTAGGGCCTCAGCTTCCTTAGGGCCCACACAACAGAGAAACATTCTTTCTCTACCGTGGACCATCTGAGCTCTCTGTCCTTAAACTGGCGACTAATAAAACCAATAGGGTGTTCCTTACCCTTCTCATCTACTTGCGATAGTACAGCTCCTATCCCAGTGTCAGAGGCGTCCGTCTGCACGATAAAAGGTCTTTGATAATCAGGGGCCCTGAGGACAGGGGCCTGGCACAAGGAGTCTTTTAAGCCATTGAAGGCCTTCTCACACTCGTCGGTCCAAGTTACCTTCTTGGGTTTCTTCAGAGTTGTGAGGGCAGTCAGAGGGGCAGCTATGGTGCCATAGTCTGCCACAAAATTGCGGTAATACCCCGTGAGTCCTAAGAAGGCTCTCACTTGGGTTTGTGTAGTGGGGGTAGGCCAGTCTTGTACTGCTTGTACTTTACTGGGTAGAGGCTGTATCCTCCCTCCACCTACTTCATGTCCAAGGTAAAACACTGAGCCTTGTCCAATCTGGCATTTACTAGCCTTTATGGTCAAGTGTGCTTTCTGAAGAGCCTGGAGCACAATCCCGAGGTGTTTCACATGGTCAGGTGGCACTGAAAACTGCTATATCGTCTAGATATGCAAGACAGAATTCGTCCAACCCATTCAAAACATGATGCACAAGCCTCTGGAAAGTGGCAGGTGCATTCTTCAACCCGAACGGCATTACCCGGAATTGGTAAAGGCCGTCTGGAGTAGAAAACGCTGTCTTCTCCTTGGCATGTTCTGCTAAAGCTATTTGCCAATAGCCAGCAGTGAGGTCAAACGTGCTGAGGTACTTGGAGGCACCCAAAGTATCCACCAGCTCATCTGTTCGAGGCAAGGGGTGTGCATCTGTCTTGGTGACAGCATTCAGAGCCCTGTAATCCACACAGAACCTCAATTCAGAAGTGCCTGCCTTTGGAACGAAAACCACAGGGCTGGACCAAGGACTACTAGAGGGTTCAATCACCCCAAGGTCTAACATCTTGTTGACCTCGGTCTTAATATAAGACCGTACTTTGTCTGACATCCTGTATCCCCTACTTTTGGTAGGTACACTGTCTCCTGTGTCTATGTTATGTTTGCACCAAGGTGTCAAACATGGCGACTGTGAAAACGGGGGAAAACTGCCTAAGCAAACTTTTCACCTCAGCCTGCTGATCAGAAGTCAGGTGAGGGGCCACTCGGACACGCTCAAAGGAGCTATCTGAAGGACCGCTTTGGAACAGGTCGGGGAGAGGTTCAGACTCCTCTTCCTCAACATCTGAAGCCAGTAACAGTGCTGCGATTTCGACTCTTGGGACGAAAGCCTTCAGCCTATTCACGTGAAACACTTTTGGAGCCTGTCCAGGCCTTCCAAGGTCCACTAAATAGTTAACCTCACCCAGGGGCTCCACCACTGTGTAAGGGCCTGACCATTTGTCCTGTAAAGCTCAAGGCCTTATGGGATTCATGATCAGGACTTGCTGACCAGGTGTAAAGTTGATGAGGGAAGCTTTCTGGTCGTACCAATGTTTCACCAGCGCTTGTACTGCCTTCAATTTATCACTAGCCAAGCCCATCAGAAGTACCATCCGTTTTCTGAGCCCTAGCACATAATCAACTACGTTGGTAGTAACAGGGGGAGTGGGCATCTCACATCCCTCTTTGACTATGGCTAAGGGTCCCCGTACAGGATGACCAAACAGAAGTTTGAAGGGGCTGAAGCCAACACCCTCCTGTGGTACCTCTCGGTAGGCAAACAGTAAGCATGGTAAAAGAAGATCCCATTGTCTTCTCTGAAGCTTCTCCAGAGCCCCAATCATGCTTTTTAACGTTCTGTTGAAACGTTCCACCAGACCATTGGTCTGGGGGTGGTATGCAGAAGAGAACTTGTAGGTGACCCCACATTCTTTCCACATAGCCTGCATATACTTCGACATAAAGTTGCTGCCACGATCTGACACAACTTCTTTAGGGAAGCCAACCCTAGTAAACATGCCAAGTAAAGCTTTTGCAACTGACTTGGCAGTTACAGTTTTCAATGGGATGGCCTCAGGATATCTGGTTGCATGGTCGACCAGCACCAGGATAAACCTATTGCCCGAGGATGTTTGCGGGTCAAGGGGACCAACGATGTCGATCCCTACCCTTTCAAATGGTACCCCCACAACTGGGAGCGGTACCAACGGAGCTTGGATTGTCGAGCCAACCTTACCAGATAACTGGCAGGAGGCACAACTCCTGCAGTGACTTTCTACTTGCACCCCCATCTTGGGCCAGTAGAAGTGCATGGATAACCTTTGCTTGGTCCTCTTAATACCAAGGTGACCAGCAAGGAGCACTTCATGCGCCAACTGCAGGAGGAAGGGCCTAACAGCAAGGGGAACCACCAACCTCCTATGGTCTCCTTCTGTAGACTCTGTGGGCTCACTATACAGGAGTCCACCTTCCCAATAAATCCTATGCGTCCCAGGAGGTTCACCCTCAAGCTGGGAGCAGGCCTGTCTCCTTAGGCCTTCCAGAGATGGGCACTCACGTTGGCCTTTACTGAATTCGTCCCTATCAGGACCTCCTTCAACTAACAAGTCTTTTAGTTCAGGATGGTCGTTGGGGTCAAATACTTCAGGCATCGCCACCTCGTCCTCAGGCCCGGGCGATTGACCAACTTCCTCCACCGCAGTGGTAGGCGAGCTCGGGGGAATATTCTCTTTCCCTCGTCTTGACTTGTTGACTCCTTTCGCCTTGGGTTTCCCCTTCGGCTGGGGCGGCGTATTGGTCTTGGCCAATGCTGCCCGTGCTTGAGACCGTGTGTAGGGTCTTTCGGCAGTGTCTCCTATGAGCCCTAAAGCTCTGAGATCATTACCTAACAAGACCTTTCCCGGGACGTTTCTCTGAATGCTCACTGGAATCCTGACTGCTGTACCATGTAAAGTAAGATTTACAGGTATTACTGGGAACATACGGAGTGGGCCGTCAGCCAACTTAGTGGGCATCAGAGTAGCTCTGGCAACTTCCTCTGAGTCTACCAAGGTAGAATCCACTACAGTTCGACTGCACCCACTATCCCTAAGAGCTGGAGTATCTACTCCATTGATCAGCACACTGTCTTACAATAAGCCTCCCTATGTAAACAGACCCAATGGATCTTGTTTTGCTTGTGGAGCAACTGACCACGTGAAGGGGGATCCCCGGTGTAAGGTTAGACCTTTGGGGGTCCACTCCGCTAATCTGGCCTTCTCCTCCTACGAGGAAGAAGAGATTACAGGAGCATCCTTCTCCTCAGACTCATTTCCCAGCGGGATAGAGGCTGAGGTAGTTTTAGTTTCCCTGGGAGGAGGGTCTCAGGTTTGGAAGGGGAAGGATTTGGATATCACATCTCATGTTATCGGAAGGATCTCACGTTTGGTATTAGAAGTATTGAGATATCATATCTCATGCTATAGGAAGGGTCTCAGGATTGGAATGGGAAGGAGTTGGATATCACATCTCATGCTATAGGAAGTGTCTCAGGATTGTAATGGGAGGGACTTGGATATCACATCTCATGCTATAGGTAGGGTCTCAAGTTTGATATTAGAAGCATTGAGATATCACATCTCATGCTATAGGAAGGGTCTGAGGATTGGAATGGGAAGGAGTTGGATATCACATATCATGCTATGGGAAGGGTCTCAGGTTTGGTATAAGCAGTGAGATATCACATCTCATGCTATAGGAAGTGTCTCAGGATTGGAATGGGAAGGAGTTGGATATCACATCTCATGTAATAGGAAGGATCTCAGGTTTGGTATAAGCATTGAGATATCACATCTCTGCTATCGGAAGGGTCTCAGGATTGGAATGGGAAGGAGTTGGATATTCCCATCTCATGTTATAGGAAGGGTCTCAGGTTTGGTATTAGAAGCATTGAGATATCACATCTCATGCTATAGGAAGGGTCTCAGGATTGGAATGGGAAGGACTTGGATATCACATCTCATGCTATAGGGAGGGTCTCAAGTTTGATATTAGAAGCTTTGAGATATCACATCTCATGATATCGGAAGGGTCTCAGGATTGGAATGGGAAGGAGTTGGATATCACATCTCATGATAAAGGAAGGGTCTAAGGTTTGGAAGGGGAAGGATTTGGATATCACATCTCATGTTATATTACGGGTCTCACCTTTGGTATTAGAAGCATTGAGATATCAAGTCTCATAGTATAGGAAGGGTCTCAGAATTGGAATGGGAAGGAGTTGGATATCACATCTCAAGCTATAGGAAGGGTCTCAGGATTGGAATGGGAAGGACTTGGATATCACATCTCATGCTATAGGAAGGCTCTCAGGTTTGGAAGGGGAAAGAGTTGGATATCACATTTCATGTTAGAGGTAGGATCTCAGGTTTGGTATTAGAGGCATTGAGATATCACATCTGATGCTATCAGAAGGGTCTCAGGAATGGAATGGGCAGGAGTTGGATATCACATCTCATGCTAAAGGGAGGGTCTCAGGTTTGGAAGGGGAAGGATTTGGATATCACATCTCATGTTATCGGAAGGATCTCACGTTTGGTATTAGAAGTATTGAGATATCATATCTCATGCTATAGGAAGGGTCTCAGGATTGGAATGGGAAGGAGTTGGATATCACATCTCATGCTATAGGGAGGGTCTCAGGATTGGAATGGGAAGGACTTAGATATCACATATCATGCTATAGGGAGGGTCTCAGTTTTGATATTAGAAGCATTGAGATATCACATCTCATGCTAATCGAAGTGTCTCAGGATTGGAATGGGAAGGAGCTGGATATCACATCTCATGCTAAAGGAAGGGTCTCAGGTTTGGAACGGGAAGGATTTGGATATCACATCTCATGTTATAGGAAGGGTCTCAGGTTTGGTATAAGCATTGAGATATCACATCTCTGCTATCGGAAGTGTCTCAGGATTGGAATGGGAAGGAGTTGGATATCCCATCTCATGTTATAGGACGGGTCTCAGGTTTGTTATTAGAATCATTGAGATATCATATTGCATGCTGTAGGAAGGGTCTAAGGGTTGGAATGTGAAGGACTTGGATATCACATCTTATGCTATAGATAGGCTCTTAGGTTTGGAAAGGGAAGGAGTTGGATATCACATTTCATAATAGAGGAAGGATCTCAGGTTTGGTATTAGAAGCATTGAGATATCACATCTCATGCTATAGGAAGGGTCTCAGGATTGGAATGGGAAGCAGTTGGATATCACATCTCATGCTATAGGAAGGGTCTCAGGTTTGGTATAAGCATTGAGATATCACATCTCATGCTATAGGACGGGTCTCAGGATTGGAATGGAAGGAGTTGGATATCACATCTCATGTTATAGGAAGGATCTCAGGTTTGGTATTAGAAGCATTGAGACATCACATCTCATGCTATAGGAAGGGTCTCAGGGTTGGAATGGGAAGGAGTTGGATATCACATCTCATCCAATAGGAAGGGTCTCAGGTTTGGAATGGGAAGGAATTGGATATCACATCTCATGTTATAGGAAGGATCTCAGGTTTGGTATTAGAAGCATTGAGATATCACATCTCATGCTATAGGAAGGGTCTCAGGATTGGAATGTGAAGGATTTGGATATCACATCTCATGCTAAAGGAAGGGTCTCAGGTTTGGTAGAAGCATTGAGATATCACGTCTCTGCTTTCGGAAGGGTCTCAGGATTGGATTGGGAAGGAGTTGGATATCCCTTCTCATGCTATAGGAAGGGTCTCAGGATTTGAATGGCAAGGAGTTGGATATCACATCTCATGCCATGGGAAGGGTCTCAGGTTTGGTATAAGCATTGAGATATCACATCTCTGCTATCAGAACGGTCTCAGGATTGGATTGGGAAGGAGTTGGATATCCCTTCTCATGCTATAGGAAGTGTCTCAGGTTGGAATGGGAAGGAGTTGGATATCACATCTCATGTTATAGGAAGGGTCTCAGGATTGGAATGGGAAGGATTTGGATATCACATCTCTTGCTATAGGAAGGGTCTCAGGATTGGAATGGGTAGGAGTTGGATATTACTTTCTTGCTATAGGAAGGGTCTCATGTTTGGAATGGGAAGGAGGTGGGTATCACATATGCTATAGTTAGTGTCTCAGGTTTGGAACGGGAAGGAGTTGGATATCACATCTCATGTTATAGGAAGGGTCTCAGGTTTGGTATAAGCATTGAGATATCACATCTCTGCTATCGGAAGCGGCTCAGGATTGGAATGGGAAGGAGTTGGATATCCCATCTCATGTTATAGGAAGAGTCTCTGGTTTGGTATTAGAATCATTGAGATATCACATCGCATGCTGTAGGAAGGGTCTAAGGATTGGAATGGGATGGACTTGGATATCACATCTCATGTTATAGGTAGGCTCTCAGGTCCGGTATAAGCATTGAGATATCACATCTCATGCTATAGGAAGGGTCTCAGATTTGGTATAAGCATTGAGATATCACATCTCATGCTAAAGGAAGGGTCTCAGGATTGGAATGGGAAGGAGTTGTATATGACATCTCAGGCCATAGGAAGGTTCTCAGGTTTGGTAAAAGCATTGAGATATCACATCTCTGCTATCGGAAAGGTCTCAGGATTGGAATGGGAAGGAGTTGGATATCCCATCTCATGTTATAGGAAGGGTCTCAGGTTTGGTATTAGAAGCATAGAGATATCACATCTCATGCTATAGGAAGGGTCTCAGGATTGGAATGGGAAGGACTTGGATGTCACATCTCATGCTATAGGGAGGGTCTCAAGTTTGATATTAGAAGCATTGAGATAACAAATCTCATGATATCGGAAGGGTCTCAGGATTGGAATGGGAAGGAGTTGGATATCACATCTCATGATAAAGGAAGGGTCTAAGGTTTGGAAGGGGAAGGATTTGGATATCACATCTCATGTTATAGGACGGGTCTCAGGTTTGGTATTAGAAGCATTGAGATATCAAGTCTCATGGTATAAGAAGGGTCTCAGAATTGGAATGGGAAGGAGTTGGATATCACACCTCAAGCTATACGAAGGGTCTCAGGATTGGAATGGGAAGGAGTTTGATATCACATCTCATGCCAGAGTATGGGTCTCAGGTTTGGTAGAAGCATTGGGATATCACATCTCATGCTATCGGAAGGGTATCAGTATTGGATTTGGAAGAAGTTGGATATCCCATCTCATGCTATAGGAAGGGTCTCAGGTTGGAATGGGAAGGAGTTGGATATCACATTTCATGTTATAGGAAGGGTCTCAGGATTGGAATGGGAAGTACTTGGATATCATATCTCATGCAATAGGACGGGTCTCAGGTTTGTTATTAGAATCATTGAGATATCATATTGCATGCTGTAGGAAGGGTCTAAGGATTGGAATGGGAAGGACCTGGATATCACATCTCATGCTATAGATAGGCTCTTAGGTTTGGAAAGGGAAGGAGTTGGATATCACATCTCATGTTATAGGATGGATCTCAGGTTTGGTATTAGAAGTATTGAGATATCACATCTCATGTTATCGGAAGGATCTCAGGTTTGGTATCAGAAGTATTGAGACCCTTCCGATAGCAGAGACGTGATATCTCAATGCTTCTACCAAACCTGAGACCCTTCCTTTAGCATGAGATGTGATATCCAAATCCTTCACATTCCAATCCTGAGACCCTTCCTATAGCATGAGATGTGATATCTCAATGCTTCTAATACCAAACCTGAGATCCTTCCTATAACATGAGATGTGATATCCAATTCCTTCCCATTCCAAACCTGAGACCCTTCCTATTAGATGAGATGTGATATCCAACTCCTTCCCATTCCAACCCTGAGACCCTTCCTATAGCATGAGATGTGATGTCTCAATGCTTCTAATACCAAACCTGAGATCCTTCCTATAACATGAGATGTGATATCCAACTCCTTCCATTCCAATCCTGAGACTCTTCCTATAGCATGAGATGTGATATCTCAATGCTTATATCAAACCTGAGACCCTTCCTATAGCATGAGATGTGATATCCAACTACTTCCCATTCCAATCCTGAGACCCTTCCTATAGCATGAGATGTGATATTTCAATGCTTCTAATACCAAACCTGAGATCCTTCCTCTAACATGAAATGTGATATCGAACTCCTTCCCTTTCCAAACCTGAGAGCCTACCTATAGCATGAGATGTGATATCCAAGTCCTTCCCATTCCAATCCTTAGACCCTTCCTACAGCATGCAATATGATATCTCAATGATTCTAATAACAAACCTGAGACCCGTCCTATAGCATGAGATATGATATCCAAGTCCTTCCCATTCCAATCCTGAGACCCTTCCTATAACATGAAATGTGATATCCAACTCCTTCCCATTCCAACCTGAGACCCTTCCTATAGCATGAGATGGGATATCCAACTTCGTCCAAATCCAATACTGATACCCTTCCGATAGCATGAGATGTGATATCCCAATGCTTCTACCAAACCTGAGACCCATACTATGGCATGAGATATGATATCAAACTCCTTCCCATTCCAATCCTGAGACCCTTCCTATAGCTTGAGGTGTGATATCCAACTCCTTCCCATTCCAATTCTGAGACCCTTCTTATACCATGAGACTTGATATCTCAATGCTTCTAATACCAAACCTGAGACCGTCCTATAACATGAGATGTGATATCCAAATCCTTCCCCTTCCAAACCTTAGACCCTTCCTTTATCAAGAGATGTGGTATCCAACTCCTTCCCATTCGAATCCTGAGACCCTTCCTATAACATGAGATGTGATATCCAACTCCTTCCCATTCCAACCTGAGACACTTCCTATAGCATGAGAAGGGATATCCAACTCCTTCCCATTCCAACCTGAGACACTTCCTATAGCATGAGAAGGGATATCCAACTCCTTCCCAATCCAATCCTGAGACCCTTCCGATAGCAGAGATGTGATATCTCAATGCTTATACCAAACCTGAGACCCTTCCTATGGCATGAGATGTGATATCCAACTCCTTGCCATTCAAATCCTGAGACCCTTCCTATAGCATGAAAAGGGATATCCAACTCCTTCCCAATCCAATCCTGAGACCCTTCCGATAGCAGAGACGTGATATCTCAATGCTTCTACCAAACCTGAGACCCTTCCTTTAGCATGAGATGTGATATCCAAATCCTTCACATTCCAATCCTGAGACCCTTCCTATAGCATGATATGTGATATCTCAATGCTTCTAATACCAAACCTGAGATCCTTCCTATAACATGAGATGTGATATCGAATTCCTTCCCATTCCAAACCTGAGACCCTTCCTATTGGATGAGATGTGATATCCAACTCCTTCCCATTCCAACCCTGAGACCCTTCCTATAGCATGAGATGTGATGTCTCAATGCTTCTAATACCAAACCTGAGATCCTTCCTATAACATGAGATGTGATATCCAACTCCTTCCATTCCAATCCTGAGACCCGTCCTATAGCATGAGATGTGATATCTCATTGCTTATACCAAACCTGAGACCCTTCCTATAGCATGAGATGTGATATCCAACTCCTCCCCATTCCAATCCTGAGACCCTTAAACTAGCATGAGATGTGATATGTCAATGCTTCTAATACCAAACCTGAGATTCTTCCTCTAACATGAAATGTGATATCCAACTCCTTCCCTTTCCAAACCTAAGAGCCTATCTATAGCATGAGATGTGATATCCAAGTCCTTCACATTCCAACCCTTAGACCCTTCCTACAGCATGCAATATGATATCTCAATGATTCTAATAACAAACCTGAGACCCGTCCTATAACATGAGATGGGATATCCAACTCCTTCCCATTCCAATCCTGAGACACTTCCGATAGCAGAGATGTGATATCTCAATGTTTATACCAAACCTGAGACCCTTCCTATAACATGAGATGTGATATCCAACTCCTTCCCGTTCCAAACCTGAGACCCTTCCTTTAGCATGAGATGTGATATCCAGCTCCTTCCCATTCCAATCCTGAGACACTTCCGATAGCATGAGATGTGATATCTCAATGCTTCTAATATCAAAACTGAGACCCTCCCTATAGCATGATATGTGATATCTAAGTCCTTCCCATTCCAATCCTGAGACCCTTCCTATAGCATGAGATGTGATATCTCAATGCTTCTACCAAACCTGAGACCCTTCCTTTAGCATGAGATGTGATATCCAACTCCTTCCCATTCCAATCCTGAGACCCTTCCTATAGCATGAGATGTGATATCTCAATACTTCTAATACCAAACCTGAGATCCTTCCGATAACATGAGATGTGATATCTCAATACTTCTAATACCAAACCTGAGATCCATCCTATAACATGAGATGTGATATCCAACTCCTTCCCTTTCCAAACCTGAGAGCCTATCTATAGCATGAGATGTGATATCCAGGTCCTTCCCATTCCAATCCTTAGACCCTTCCTACAGCATGCAATATGATATCTCAATGATTCTAATAACAAACCTGAGACCCGTCCTATAGCATGAGATATGATATCCAAGTCCTTCCCATTCCAATCCTGAGACCCTTCCTATAACATGAAATGTGATATCCAACTCCTTCCCATTCCAACCTGAGACCCTTCCTATAGCATGAGATGGGATATCCAACTTCTTCCAAATCCAATACTGATACCCTTCCGATAGCATGAGATGTGATATCCCAATGCTTCTACCAAACCTGAGACCCATACTATGGCATGAGATGTGATATCAAACTCCTTCCCATTCCAATCCTGAGACCCTTCCTATAGCTTGAGGTGTGATATCCAACTCCTTCCCATTCCAATTCTGAGACCCTTCTTATACCATGAGACTTGATATCTCAATGCTTCTAATACCAAACCTGAGACCCGTCCTATAACATGAGATGTGATATCCAAATCCTTCCCCTTCCAAACCTTAGACCCTTCCTTTATCATGAGATGTGATATCCAACTCCTTCCCATTCCAATCCTGAGACCCTTCCGATATCATGAGATTTGTTATCTCAATGCTTCTAATATCAAACTTGAGACCCTCCCTATAGCATGAGATGTGACATCCAAGTCCTTCCCATTCCAATCCTGAGACCCTTCCTATAGCATGAGATGTGATATCTCTATGCTTCTAATACCAAACCTGAGACCCTTCCTATAACATGAGATGGGATATCCAACTCCTTCCCATTCCAATCCTGAGACCTTTCCGATAGCAGAGATGTGATATCTCAATGCTTATACCAAACCTGAGAACCTTCCTATGGCCTGAGATGTCATATACAACTCCTTCCCATTCCAATCCTGAGACCCTTCCTTTAGCATGAGATGTGATATCTCAATGCTTATACCAAATCTGAGACCCTTCCTATAGCATGAGATGTGATATCCAATTCCTTCCCATTCCAATCCTGAGACCCTTCCTATAGCATGAGATGTGATATCTCAATGCTTATACCAAACCTGAGAGCCTACCTATAACATGAGATGTGATATCCAAGTCCATCCCATTCCAATCCTTAGACCCTTCCTACAGCATGCGATGTGATATCTCAATGATTCTAATACCAAACCAGAGACTCTTCCTATAACATGAGATGGGATATCCAACTCCTTCCCATTCCAATCCTGAGCCGCTTCCGATAGCAGAGATGTGATATCTCAATGCTTATACCAAACCTGAGACCCTTCCTATAACATGAGATGTGATATCCAACTCCTTCCCGTTCCAAACCTGAGACACTAACTATAGCATATGTGATATCCAACTCCTTCCCATTCCAAACATGAGACCCTTCCTATAGCAAAAAGTAATATCCAACTCCTACCCATTCCAATCCTGAGACCCTTCCTATAGCAAGAGATGTGATATCCAAATCCTTCCCATTCCAATCCTGAGACCCTTCCTATAACATGAGATGTGATATCCAACTCCTTCCCATTCCAACCTGAGACACTTCCTATAGCATGAGAAGGGATATTCAACTCCTTCCCAATCCAATCCTGAGACCCTTCCGATAGCAGAGATGTGATATCTCAATGCTTATACCAAACCTGAGACCCTTCCTATGGCATGAGATGTGATATCCAACTCCTTGCCATTCAAATCCTGAGACCCTTCCTATAGCATGAGAAGGGATATCCAACTCCTTCCCAATCCAATCCTGAGACCCTTCCGATAGCAGCGACGTGATATCTCAATGCTTCTACCAAACCTGAGACCCTTCCTTTAGCATGAGATGTGATATCCAAATCCTTCACATTCCAATCCTGAGACCCTTCCTTTAGCATGAGATGTGATATCTCAATGCTTATACCAAATCTGAGACCCTTCCTATAGCATGAGATGTGATATCCAATTCCTTCCCATTCCAATCCTGAGACCCTTCCTATAGCATGAGACGTGATATCTCAATGCTTATACCAAACCTGAGAGCCTACCTATAGCATGAGATGTGATATCCAAGTCCATCCCATTCCAATCCTTTGACCCTTCCTACAGCATGCGATGTGATATCTCAATGATTCTACCAAACCAGAGACTCTTCCTATAACATGAGATGGGATATCCAACTCCTTCCCATTCCAATCCTGAGCCGCTTCCGATAGCAGAGATGTGATATCTCAATGCTTATACCAAACCTGAGACCCTTCCTATAACATGAGATGTGATATCCAACTCCTTCCCGTTCCAAACCTGAGACACTAACTATAGCATATGTGATATGCAACTCCTTCCCATTCCAAACATGAGACCCTTCCTATAGCAAGAAAGTAATATCCAACTCCTACCCATTCCAATCCTGAGACCCTTCCTATAGCAAGAGATGTGATATCCAAATCCTTCCCATTCCAATCCTGAGACCCTTCCTATAACATGAGATGTGATATTCAACTCCTTCCCATTCCAACCTGAGACACTTCCTATAGCATAAGAAGGGATATCCAACTCCTTCCCAATCCAATCCTGAGACCCTTCCGATAGCAGAGATGTGATATCTCAATGCTTATACCAAACCTGAGACCCTTCCTATGGCATGAGATGTGATATCCAACTCCTTCCCAATCCAATCCTGAGACCCTTCCGATAGCAGAGATGTGATATCTCAATGCTTCTACCAAACCTGAGACCCTTCCTTTAGCATGAGATGTGATATCCAAATCCTTCACATTCCAATCCTGAGACCCTTCCTATAGCATGAGATGTGATATCTCAATGCTTCTAATACCAAACCTGAGATCCTTCCTATAACATGAGATGTGATATCCAATTCCTTCCCATTCCAAACCTGAGACCCTTCCTATTGGATGAGATGTGATATCCAACTCCTTCCCTTTCCAACCCTGAGACCCTTCCTATAGCATGAGATGTGATGTCTCAATGCTTCTAATACCAAACCTGAGATCCTTCCTATAACATGAGATGTGATATCCAACTCCTTCCATTCCAATCCTGAGACCCGTCCTATAGCATGAGATGTGATATCTCAATGCTTATACCAAACCTGAGACCCTTCCTATAGCATGAGATGTGATATCCAACTGCTTCCCATTCCAATCCTGAGACCCTTCCTATAGCATGAGATGTGATATCTCAATGCTTCTAATACCAAACCTGAGATCCTTCCTCTAACATGAAATGTGATATCCAACTCCTTCCCTTTCCAAACCTAAGAGCCTATCTATAGCATGAGATGTGATATCCAAGTCCTTCCCATTACAACCCTTAGACCCTTCCTACAGCATGCAATATGATATCTCAATGATTCTAATAACAAACCTGAGACCCGTCCTATAACATGAGATGGGATATCCAACTCCTTCCCATTCCAATCCTGAGACACTTCCGATAGCAGAGATGTGATATCTCAATGCTTATACCAAACCTGAGACCCTTCCTATAACATGAGATGTGATATCCAAATCCTTCCCGTTCCAAACCTGAGACCCTTCCTTTAGCATGAGATGTGATATCCAGCACCTTCCCATTCCAATCCTGAGACACTTCCTATAGCATGAGATGTGATATCTCAATGCTTCTAATATCAAAACTGAGACCCTCCCTATAGCATGATATGTGATATCTAAGTCCTTCCCATTCCAATCCTGAGACCCTCCCTATAGCATGAGATGTGATATCCAACTCCTTCCCATTCCAATCCTGAGACCCTTCCTATAGCATGAGATATGATATCTCAATACTTCTAATACCAAACGTGCGATCCTTCCGATAACATGAGATGTGATATCCAAATCCTTCCCCTTCCAATCCTGAGACCCTCCCTTTAGCATGAGATGTGATATCCAACTCCTTCCTATTCCAATCCTGAGACTCTTCTGATAGCATGAGATGTGATATCTCAATGCTTCTAATACCAAACCTGAGATCCTTCCGATAGCATGAGATGTGATATCTCAATGCTTCTAATACCAAACCTGAGATCCTTCCTATAATATGAGATGTGATATCCAAATCCTTCCCCTTCCAAACCTGAGACCCTCCCTTTAGCATGAGATGTGATATCCAACTCCTTCCCATTCCATTCCTGAGACCCTTCTGATAGCATGAGATGTGATATCTCAATGCCTCTAATACCAAACCTGAGATCCTACCTCTAACATGAAATGTGATATCCAACTCTTTCCCCTTCCAAACCTGAGAGCCTTCCTATAGCATGAGATGTGATATCCAAGTCCTTCCCATTCCAATCCTGAGACCCTTCCTATAACTTGAGATGTGATATCCAACTCCTTCCCATTCCAATTCTGAGACCCTTCCTATACTATGAGACTTGATATCTCAATGCTTCTAATACAAACGTGAGACCCGTAATATAACATGAGATGTGATATCCAAATCCTTCCCCTTCCAAACCTTAGACCCTTCCTTTATCATGAGATGTGATATCCAACTCCTTCCCATTCCAATCCTGAGACCCTTCCGATATCATGAGATGTGATATCTCAAAGCTTCTAATATCAAACTTGAGACCCTCCCTATAGCATGAGATGTGATATCCAAGTCCTTCCCATTCCAATCCTGAGACCCTTCCTATAGCATGAGATGTGATATCTCAATGCTTCTAATACCAAACCTGAGACCCTTCCTATAACATGAGATGGGAATATCCAACTCCTTCCCATTCCAATCCTAAGACCCTTCCGATAGCAGAGATGTGATATCTCAATGCTTATACCAAACCTGAGATCCTTCCTATAACATGAGATGTGATATCCAACTCCTTCCCATTCCAATCCTGAGACACTTCCTATAGCATGAGATGTGAGATCTCACTGCTTATACCAAACCTGAGACCCTTCCCATAGCATGAGATGTGATATCCAACTCCTTCCCATTCCAATCCTCAGACCCTTCCTATAGCATGAGATGTGATATCTCAATGCTTCTAATATCAAACTTGAGACCCTACCTATAGCATGAGATGTGATATCCAAGTCCTTCCCATTACAATCCTGAGACACTTCCTATAGCATGAGATGTGATATCCAACTCCTTCCCATTCCAATCCTGAGACCCTTCCTATAGCATGAGATATGATATCTCAATACTTCTAATACCAAACGTGAGATCCTTCCGATAACATGAGATGTGATATCCAAATCCTTCCCCTTCCAAACCTGAGACCCTCCCTTTAGCATGAGATGTGATATCCAACTCCTTCCCATTCCCATCCTGAGACCCTTCTGATAGCATGAGATGTGATATCTCAATGCTTCTAATACCAAACCTGAGATCCTTCCGATAGCATGAGATGTGATATCTCAATGCTTCTAATACCAAACCTGAGATCCTTCCTATAATATGAGATGTGATATCCAAATCCTTCCCCTTCCAAACCTGAGACCCTCCCTTTAGCATGAGATGTGATATCCAACTCCTTCCCATTCCATTCCCGAGACCCTTCTGATAGCATGAGATGTGATAACTCAATGCCTCTAATACCAAACCTGAGATCCTACCTCTAACATGAAATGTGATATCCAACTCTTTCCCCTTCCAAACCTGAGAGCCTTCCTATAGCATGAGATCTGATATCCAAGTCCTTCCCATTCCAATCCTGATACCCTTCCTATTGCTTGAGATGTGATATCCAACTCCTTCCCATTCCAATTCTGAGACCCTTCCTATACTCTGAGACTTGATATCTCAATGCTTCTAATACCAAACCTGAGACCCGTAATATAACATGAGATGTGATATCCAAATCCTTCCCCTTCCAAACCTTAGACCCTTCCTTTATCATGAGATGTGATATCCAACTCCTTCCCATTCCAATCCTGAGACCCTTCCGATATCATGAGATGTGATATCTCAAAGCTTCTAATATCAAACTTGAGACCCTCCCTATAGCATGAGATGTGATATCCAAGTCCTTCCCATTCCAATCCTGAGACCCTTCCTATAGCATGAGATGTGATATCTCAATGCTTCTAATACCAAACCTGAGACCCTTCCTATTACATGAGATGGGAATATCCAACTCCTTCCCATTCCAATCCTGAGACCCTTCCGATAGCAGAGATGTGATATCTCAATGCTTATACCAAACCTGAGACCCTTCGTATGGCATGAGATGTGATATCCAACTCCTTGCCATTCAAATCCTGAGACCCTTCCTATAGCATGAGAAGGGATATCCAACTCCTTCCCAATCCAATCCTGAGACCCTTCCGATAGCAGAGACGTGATATCTCAATGCTTCTACCAAACCTGAGACCCTTCCTTTAGCATGAGATGTGATATCCAAATCCTTCACATTCCAATCCTGAGACCCTTCCTATAGCATGAGATGTGATATCTCAATGCTTCTAATACCAAACCTGAGATCCTTCCTATAACATGAGATGTGATATCCAATTCCTTCCCATTCCAAACCTGAGACCCTTCCTATTGGATGAGTTGTGATATCCAACTCCTTCCCATTCCAACCCTGAGACCCTTCCTATAGCATGAGATGTGATGTCTCAATGATTCTAATACCAAACCTGAGATCCTTCCTATAACATGAGATGTGATATCCAACTCCTTCCATTCCAATCCTGAGACCCGTCCTATAGCATGAGATGTGATATCGCAATGCTTATACGAAACCTGAGACCCTTCCTATAGCATGAGATGTGATATCCAACTACTTCCCATTCCAATCCTGAGACCCTTCCTATAGCATGAGATGTGATATCTCAATGCTTCTAATACCAAACCTGAGATCCTTCCTCTAACATGAAATGTGATATCCAACTCCTTCCCTTTCCAAACCTAAGAGCCTATCTATAGCATGAGATGTGATATCCAGGTCCTTCCTATTCCAATCCTTAGACCCTTCCTACAGCATGCAATATGATATCTCAATGATTCTAATAACAAACCTGAGACCCGTCCTATAGCATGAGATATGATATCCAAGTCCTTCCCATTCCAATCCTGAGACCCTTCCTATAACATGAAATGTGATATCCAACTCCTTCCCATTCCAACCTGAGACCCTTCCTATAGCATGAGATGGGATATCCAACTTCTTCAAAATCCAATACTGATACCCTTCCGATAGCATGAGATGTGATATCCCAATGCTTCTACCAAACCTGAGACCCATACTATGGCATGAGATGTGATATCAAACTGTTAGGAAAGATTTCGTTATTGTAGGGAACTTTCCTTCCATGTGGCAACCCCTAAACTTTTTGCTATTGTTTTCAACCTGTTTTCTTGACTTTGCCAGAGAAGTGCAGCCTTCTGCTGTACTCCTCTGGGCTTTCGCTCCTTTCTTACGGGGAAACTGACATGCCCTTAAGACAGTCAGTACCGGGGAACGCTGTTTCCCGTAGTTTCTCTTATCGTGTCGCCATTTTAGTGCAACACGACACAAGAGGGCACTGTAAGCTAAGTTACAGCTCTCTTGGGTCTCTAGCCTTCTACAGACCCTAGACACTCTTGTAGGATGGTTTTTGGATCGGTGCAAGTCATTCAGGGACTGGGCTGGTGGCAGCGATCATTTGGTTTATTTTGAGCTCCTTTTGCCGTTCTGAGCACGTTTTTGCCGCGAACACAAAAGGGTGGCCCGGCTACACAAAATGGCCGGACCACGAGGCTCCTTTGTCTCGTCCACTGTCCGTCTTGCTCCCTTTACCTTCCCCCAGGTCAGGCGACCCGGGGCCTTCCTTATTTGGGCATGTAGTTTCCCGCGAAACACGGTTGCTTTCGCGGGCTTCTACATGTCGTTTGAGTGCCCCCAGGATGTGGGCTGGGCTGTCTGGTCCCAATACACATCCTGGGTGCCAGAGAGTCTAGGGTGGTGTGAATGCCTGGGACCACTGTGGTCCGTGATTGGTCCACGTATGGTATGGGTGTTGATGAGCGGATCTCCCATTGGCTCCCCTCCGTTTTGGCGCGAAGGGAACCGTGGATAAGAGGGAGCTGGAAACACCACTACCATGTCGATCTCCTGAGTTCTTACGAACCCAGGGATACAGGAGCCAAGTATCCTGCGAACACGAGGCTGGACCGAGGAATCGCTGGTGACCCCCTGAAGAACTTCTGCTCCTCATTGCTGTCGTCCGGTGAAGCCCTTTCCACCTAAGATCGAACAAGAAGGCCTGTACTGGCGCTTCGACCTATTGGAATAGCAGGACCAGCTATTCCCGGCACCTTCATCAACTCCTGCTGTAAGCCTTCGGAAGTGTCTCTGGGCCATCCAGTTGACTGACCAGCTTACTAAGGAGGCCTGCTCTGTAATCGCCGACAGGTTGGGTGGTATTCTGAGTCCGGGGCATGCTCACACGCTTCGTTTGCTTAGCAGTCCTAAGCTAGAGGTGAGCAGTGCTCGTTTGGCTTGAATACACCCGGCCGTTCCGTTGCCCTGCTGTGGCGACAAAACTGTGCTTGTTTCTTCGATCGGGACGTCTTTTTACTCTGCACGACGACGAGACGTTCCCTGCTCTTCAGAACCTGCCAGAAGCTGCATCTATCGAGGAGAAGCTCGGGCCTGCTTGCTTCGGGGACCGGTGAGTAGATTAGCTAGGATCTGGTCGCCCTCCTGCAGTGCCCTTTGCTTTTCCCCGCTGTGAATACAGCACCCCTTGTCCGTACTCGCGCCCGGCTTCTGCCTCACAGTGGAGGCTGCGCTAGAGTCGCGGACCGTGTTCTCCTTCATTAGAGCTCCCTACAGAGCTGTTCAACGTCCTCCGAAGAGCTTCACCTTCTGCCCATTGGCACCGGCGTGTGCAGGTACTTTTGAGCGCTAGGCTCCACTCTTCGTAGGGATTGGACTACCATCCAGTTAGGGGCCTCAGAAGGCGGACATATCACTCGCATTGGTTCGCACTGCCTGTTTTCCTTCCCCTGCAGGTGGATAACATATTTCGTGCTGCTAATGCTGTGAAACTGTGTATTCTGTATATATATTGGGTGGATAGTGTATGTGTTGGTTTAATATCGTTGTATATTGCTGCTTTTACTGTAGTTATTAGTTTCAAGGCCTTATAATAAATGTGTATCTATTTTTGATATAAACAACTGTTTGGAGTAGTTTGTAAGCGCTCTTGCTTTGTGTGCTCATTGCGGGCTTTCAGTCACCCTCACCCCTCTTGAGACCTAGTCTTGACCGCCGCGATCGCTACCTTGATTGGTCTGGCTTGTCCAGAGGTTACCCTGTTCCAAGTAATTAGGTTGGCCTTCTGAACCTCTGCGCCACCAGGACAGAGTTCAGAAATCCGTCTTAACAAATTGGTGGCAGCGGTGGGATACGACTGAAGGTATCCAGTGTTGCGCACGAGCTAAGGCGTTTTCAGGTTATTCCAACCAGGACACGCAGTAAAGTATTGAATATAACGTTAAAAAGGCCATAGTCCTATCGACAGTATGGAAACGAATACTTTATTAACCTTAAATGCTTCGAAATCTGAAACATTGAAGAAGATGTGTGCGGAGAGAGGGGTTTCCTCTCAAGGCACTAAATTGGAAATGATCCAGAGAATCGTGGCGTGGCAAGAAGCGCAGCTTGACGCTATAACTTCCGAGGACAGTGCAGAAGGTGGTGGGGCTGCTCTCACTGGCAGAACCGACGGTTCTGCCGCTGCACTGATCCATCACGACCACGAGGACAGGGAGGATGTAATGTCTAATGTTTCCTCTGCCAGTATTGATGGGGAGGCTATGCTTGAATTCAAGAAGCAAGAGCTGCGGTTTAGGCAGCAGGAGCTTGAATTCAGCATAGCCAAACTGAAAATCGACCAGGCAGAAAAACAAAAAGACAGGGATCACCAGTTGGAACTGGCCAAGCTTCAGTTCGCAAATGGGTCCAAGGGTCCTGGACATGGTTCTGGGGCTTCCTCTCATCCACGGTTTCCAAAAGATCTGCTCAGTGTGTATGAGGAACGAAATGACATTATGGACTGGTTGAATGCGTTTGAGTATGCATGCGAGGTTCAAGAGGTTGATAATGCGGATAAGATTGCATGGTTACTCAGCAGACTGCCCCATTCTGGTTGCAGTGCCATTATGGAAATGTCGAAGGCTGAGCGCGCTGATTTTGCAATGTTGAAGCAGACTCTCATTTTAAAGTTTGGGAAGACTCCGACCCAATATTTGAAAAGGTTTAGAGAGTATAAGAAAAAGGAAGGTGGTACTTGGGTGTCGTATGTAGCTGAGTCCCTGAAAAACTTGACTGGCTGGGTTGAAGGTTATAAGGTTTCTACCTTCGAAGGCATGATCAATCTGGTCATGCTGGAACACATTTTTGCTTCTTCTTCCCCGGAGCTTAAGCAGCATTTGGCCGATTCGAAGGAGATAGATCCTAAGAAGCTGGCCATTGCAGCAGACTTATGGGTGTCACATCGAGTGTCCCATAAGGACAAAACTCATCCTGGTAAGCAGGAGGAAGGGAAAAAGTCCAAAGATATGGAGGGTGGGGAATCTGCTAAATCTTCTTCCCATAAGGGCCACAAAAAGAAAAATAAGGGTAAGCCATCCGAGAACTCACAGGGTAGTGGAGGTTCGCCTCCGAAACAGAACTCTGGTTATAATAAGCCTCCCTACGTAAACAGACCCAATGGGGCTTGTTTTTCTTGTGGAGCAACTGACCATGTGAAGGGGGATCCCCGTTGTAAGGTTAGACCTTTGGGGGTCCACTCCGCTAATCTGGCCTTCTCCTCCTACGAGGAAGAAGAGATTACAGGAGCATCCTTCTCCTCAGACTCATTTCCCAGCGGAATAGAGGCTGAGGTAGTTTTAGTGTCCCTGGGTTCCTGGGAGCCTAAAGTCGCAGAGGCGTATGCTAGGATTCCGGATAATACCAAGCACTACTTTAAAGACAGTGTGCTGATCAATGGAGTGGATACTCCAGCTCTTAGGGATAGTGGGTGCAGTCGAACTGTAGTGGATTCTACCTTGGTAGACTCAGAGGAAGTTGCCAGAGCTACTCTGATGCCCACTAAGTTGGCTGACGGCCCCCTCCGTATGTTTCCCGTGATCCCTGTTAATCTAACTTTAAATGGTACAGCAGTTAGGATTCCAGTGAGCATTCAGAGAAACGTCCCGGGAAAGGTCTTGTTGGGCAATGATCTCAGAGCTCTAGGGCTCGTAGGAGACACTGCCGAAAGACCCTACACACGGTCTCAAGCACGGGCAGCATTGGCCAAGTCCAATACGCCGCCCCAGCCGAAGGGGAAACCCAAGGCGAAAGGAGTCAACAAGTCCCGACGGGGGAAAGAGAATATTCCCCCGAACTCGCCTACCACTGCGGTGGAGGGAGTTGGTCAATCGCCCGAGCCTGACGAGGAGGTGGCGATGCCTGAAGTGTTCGACCCCAACGACCATCCTGAACTAAAAGACTTGTTAGTTGAAGGAGGTCCTGATAGGGACGACTTCAGTAAGGGCCAACGTGAGTGCCCATCTCTGGAAGGCCTAAGGAGACAGGCCTGCTCCCAGCTTGAGGGTGAACCTCCTGGGTTGCAAAGGATTTACCAGGAAGGTGGACTCCTTTATAGTGAGCCCACAGAGTCTACAGAAGGAGACCATAGGAGGTTGGTGGTTTCCCTTGCTGTTAGGCCCTTCCTCCTGCAGTTGGCGCATGTCGTTCCCCTTGCTGGTCACCTTGGTATGAGGAGGACCAAGCAAAGGTTATCCATGCACTTCTACTGGCCCAAGATGGGGGAGCAAGTAGAAAGTCACTGCAGGAGTTGTGCCGCCTGCCAGTTGTCTGGTAAGGTTGGTGCGACAATCCAAGCTCCGTTGGTACCGCTCCCAGTTGTGGGGGTACCATTTGAAAGGGTAGGGATCGACATGGTTGGTCCCCTTGACCCGCAAACATCCTCAGGCAATAGGTTTATCCTGGTGCTGGTCGACCATGCAACCAGGTATCCTGAGGCCGTCCCATTTACAACTGTAACTGCCAAGCCAGTTGCAGAAGCTTTACTCGGCATGTTTACTAGGGTTGGCTTCCCTAAAGAAGTTGTGCCGGGTGATGGCAGCAACTTTATGTCGAAGTATAGGCAGGCTATGTGGAAAGAATGTGGGGTCACCTACAGGTTCTCTTCTGCATACCGCCCCCAGACCGATGGTCTGGGGGGGCGTCTTAACAGGACGTTAAAAAGCATGATTGGGGCTCTGGAGGAGCCTCAGAGAAGAAAATGGGATCTTCTTGTTTCATGCTTGCTGTTTGCCTACCGAGAGGTACCACAGGAGGGTGTTGGCTTCAGCCCCTTCGAACTTCTGTTCGGTCATCCCGTACGGGGACCCTTAGCCATCATCAAAGAGGGATGGGAGATGCCCACTCCCCCTGTTACTACCAATGTAGTTGATTATGTGCTAGGGCTCAGAAAACGAATGGTACTTCTGAT
The DNA here is from genome assembly GCF_040938575.1 of Ambystoma mexicanum. Lineage (NCBI taxonomy): Eukaryota > Metazoa > Chordata > Amphibia > Caudata > Ambystomatidae > Ambystoma > Ambystoma mexicanum. The sequence continues at coordinate 13,362,325 of NW_027182444.1, forward strand.
AGGCTTGACTAGTGATAAATTGAAGGCAGGGCAAGCGCTGGTGAAACCTTGGTACGACCAGAAAGCTTCCCTCATCAACTTTACACTTGGTCAGCAAGTCCTGATCATGAATCTCATAAGGCCTCGAGCTTTACAGGACAAATGGTCAGGCCCTTACCCAGTGGTGGAGCCCCTGGGTGAGGTTAACTATTCAGTGGACCTTGGAAGGCCTGGACAGGCTCCCAAAGTGCTTCCCGTGAATAGGCTGAAGGCTTTCGGCCCAAGCGTCGAAATCGTAGCACTGCTCCTGGCTTCAGATGTTGAGGAAGAGGAGTCTGAACCTCTCCCCGACCTGTTCCCAAGCAGTCCTTCAGTTAGCTCTTTTGAGGGTGTCCGAGTGGCCCCTCACCAAAATGGACAAGGCTCAGTGGTTTACCTTGGACATGAAGTAGTTGGAGGGAGGAGACAGCCTCTACTCAGTCAGGTACAAGCCGTACAAGACTGGCCTACCCCCACTACGCAAACCCAAGTGAGAGCCTTCTTAGGACTCACGGGTTATTACCGCAATTTTATGGCAGACTATGGCACCATAGCTGCTCCTCTGACTGCCCTCACAACTCCGAAGAAACCCAAGAAGGTAACTTGGACTGACGAGTGTGAGAAGGCCTTCAATGGCTTGAAAGACTCCTTGTGCCAGGCCCCTGTGCTCAGGGCCCCTGATTATCAAAGACCTTTTATCGTGCAGACGGATGCCTCTGACACTGGGATAGGAGCTGTACTATCACAAGTAGATGAGAAGGGTAAGGAACACCCTATCGGTTTTATTAGTCGCCAGCTTAAGGACAGAGAGCTCAGATGGTCCACGGTAGAGAAAGAATGTTTCTCTGTTGTGTGGGCCCTAAGGAAGCTGCGGCCCTACCTCTATGGGACCCACTTCACTGTGCAGACTGACCATAAGCCGTTAAAGTGGCTAATGAACATGAAGGGGGAGAATCCAAAGTTGCTTAGGTGGTCCATAAGTCTACAAGGCTTCGACTTCACTATTGAGCATAGGCCAGGTGTCCAACATAGCAATGCTGATGGGTTGTCCAGAATGTTTTACCGACCTGAACAAGAGACTCATCCAGGGGTGGATTAGTTCCCCCTGTCCATAGTCTGGGAGGGGCGAGTGTTAGGAAAGATTTCGTTATTGTAGGGAACTTTCCTTCCATGTGGCAACCCCTAAACTTTTTGCTATTGTTTTCAACCTGTTTTCTTGACTTTGCCAGAGAAGTGCAGCCTTCTGCTGTACTCCTCTGGGCTTTCGCTCCTTTCTTACGGGGAAACTGACATGCCCTTAAGACAGTCAGTACCGGGGAACGCTGTTTCCCGTAGTTTCTCTTATCGTGTCGCCATTTTAGTGCAACACGACACAAGAGGGCACTGTAAGCTAAGTTACAGCTCTCTTGGGTCTCTAGCCTTCTACAGACCCTAGACACTCTTGTAGGATGGTTTTTGGATCGGTGCAAGTCATTCAGGGACTGGGCTGGTGGCAGCGATCATTTGGTTTATTTTGAGCTCCTTTTGCCGTTCTGAGCACGTTTTTGCCGCGAACACAAAAGGGTGGCCCGGCTACACAAAATGGCCGGACCACGAGGCTCCTTTGTCTCGTCCACTGTCCGTCTTGCTCCCTTTACCTTCCCCCAGGTCAGGCGACCCGGGGCCTTCCTTATTTGGGCATGTAGTTTCCCGCGAAACACGGTTGCTTTCGCGGGCTTCTACATGTCGTTTGAGTGCCCCCAGGATGTGGGCTGGGCTGTCTGGTCCCAATACACATCCTGGGTGCCAGAGAGTCTAGGGTGGTGTGAATGCCTGGGACCACTGTGGTCCGTGATTGGTCCACGTATGGTATGGGTGTTGATGAGCGGATCTCCCATTGGCTCCCCTCCGTTTTGGCGCGAAGGGAACCGTGGATAAGAGGGAGCTGGAAACACCACTACCATGTCGATCTCCTGAGTTCTTACGAACCCAGGGATACAGGAGCCAAGTATCCTGCGAACACGAGGCTGGACCGAGGAATCGCTGGTGACCCCCTGAAGAACTTCTGCTCCTCATTGCTGTCGTCCGGTGAAGCCCTTTCCACCTAAGATCGAACAAGAAGGCCTGTACTGGCGCTTCGACCTATTGGAATAGCAGGACCAGCTATTCCCGGCACCTTCATCAACTCCTGCTGTAAGCCTTCGGAAGTGTCTCTGGGCCATCCAGTTGACTGACCAGCTTACTAAGGAGGCCTGCTCTGTAATCGCCGACAGGTTGGGTGGTATTCTGAGTCCGGGGCATGCTCACACGCTTCGTTTGCTTAGCAGTCCTAAGCTAGAGGTGAGCAGTGCTCGTTTGGCTTGAATACACCCGGCCGTTCCGTTGCCCTGCTGTGGCGACAAAACTGTGCTTGTTTCTTCGATCGGGACGTCTTTTTACTCTGCACGACGACGAGACGTTCCCTGCTCTTCAGAACCTGCCAGAAGCTGCATCTATCGAGGAGAAGCTCGGGCCTGCTTGCTTCGGGGACCGGTGAGTAGATTAGCTAGGATCTGGTCGCCCTCCTGCAGTGCCCTTTGCTTTTCCCCGCTGTGAATACAGCACCCCTTGTCCGTACTCGCGCCCGGCTTCTGCCTCACAGTGGAGGCTGCGCTAGAGTCGCGGACCGTGTTCTCCTTCATTAGAGCTCCCTACAGAGCTGTTCAACGTCCTCCGAAGAGCTTCACCTTCTGCCCATTGGCACCGGCGTGTGCAGGTACTTTTGAGCGCTAGGCTCCACTCTTCGTAGGGATTGGACTACCATCCAGTTAGGGGCCTCAGAAGGCGGACATATCACTCGCATTGGTTCGCACTGCCTGTTTTCCTTCCCCTGCAGGTGGATAACATATTTCGTGCTGCTAATGCTGTGAAACTGTGTATTCTGTATATATATTGGGTGGATAGTGTATGTGTTGGTTTAATATCGTTGTATATTGCTGCTTTTACTGTAGTTATTAGTTTCAAGGCCTTATAATAAATGTGTATCTATTTTTGATATAAACAACTGTTTGGAGTAGTTTGTAAGCGCTCTTGCTTTGTGTGCTCATTGCGGGCTTTCAGTCACCCTCACCCCTCTTGAGACCTAGTCTTGACCGCCGCGATCGCTACCTTGATTGGTCTGGCTTGTCCAGAGGTTACCCTGTTCCAAGTAATTAGGTTGGCCTTCTGAACCTCTGCGCCACCAGGACAGAGTTCAGAAATCCGTCTTAACACAAACTCCTTCCCATTCCAATCCTGAGACCCTTCCTATAGCTTGAGGTGTGATATCCAACTCCTTCCCATTCCAATTCTGAGACCCTTCTTATACCATGAGACTTGATATCTCAATGCTTCTAATACCAAACCTGAGACCCGTCCTATAACATGAGATGTGATATCCAAATCCTTCCCCTTCCAAACCTTAGACCCTTCCTTTATCATGAGATGTGGTATCCAACTCCTTCCCATTCCAATCCTGAGACCCTTCCGATATCATGAGATTTGTTATCTCAATGCTTCTAATATCAAACTTGAGATCCTCCCTATAGCATGAGATGTGACATCCAAGTCCTTCCCATTCCAATCCTGAGACCCTTCCTATAGCATGAGATGTGATATCTCTATGCTTCTAATACCAAACCTGAGACCCTTCCTATAACATGAGATGGGATATCCAACTCCTTCCCATTCCAATCCTGAGACCCTTCCGATAGCAGAGATGTGATATCTCAATGCTTATACCAAACCTGAGACCCTTCCTATGGCCTGAGATGTCATACACAACTCCTTCCCATTCCAATCCTGAGACCCTTCCTTTAGCATGAGATGTGATATCTCAATGCTTATACCAAATCTGAGACCCTTCCTATAGCATGAGATGTGATATCCAAATCCTTCCCATTCCAATCCTGAGACCCTTCCTATAGCATGAGATGTGATATCTCAATGCTTATACCAAACCTGAGAGCCTACCTATAGCATGAGATGTGATATCCAAGTCCATCCCATTCCAATCCTTAGACCCTTCCTACAGCATGCGATGTGATATCTCAATGATTCTAATACCAAACCAGAGACTCTTACTATAACATGAGATGTGATATCCAACTCCTTCCCATTCCAATCCTGAGCCGCTTCCGATAGCAGAGATGTGATATCTCAATGCTTATACCAAACCTGAGACCCTTCCTATAACATGAGATGTGATATCCTACTCCTTCCCGTTCCAAACCTGAGACACTAACTATAGCATATGTGATATCCAACTCCTTCCCATTCCAAACATGAGACCCTTCCTATAGCAAGAAAGTAATATCCAACTCCTACCCATTCCAATCCTGAGACCCTTCCTATAGCAAGAGATGTGATATCCAAATCCTTCCCATTCCAATCCTGTGACCCTTCCTATAACATGAGATGTGATATCCAACTCCTTCCCATTCCAACCTGAGACACTTCCTATAGCATGAGAAGGGATATCCAACTCCTTCCCAATCCAATCCTGAGACCCTTCCGATAGCAGAGATGTGATATCTCAATGCTTATACCAAACCTGAGACCCTTCCTATGGCATGAGATGTGATATCCAACTCCTTGCCATTCAAATCCTGAGACCCTTCCTATAGCATGAGAAGGGATATCCAACTCCTTCCCAATCCAATCCTGCGACCCTTCCGATAGCAGAGACGTGATATCTCAATGCTTCTACCAAACCTGAGACCCTTCCTTTAGCATGAGATGTGATATCCAAATCCTTCACATTCCAATCCTGAGACCCTTCCTATAGCATGAGATGTGATATCTCAATGCTTCTAATACCAAACCTGAGATCCTTCCTATAACATGAGATGTGATATCCAATTCCTTCCCATTCCAAACCTGAGACCCTTCCTATTGGATGAGATGTGATATCCAACTCCTTCCCATTCCAACCCTGAGACCCTTCCTATAGCATGAGATGTGATGTCTCAATGCTTCTAATACCAAACCTGAGATCCTTCCTATAACATGAGATGTGATATCCAACTCCTTCCATTCCAATCCTGAGACCCGTCCTATAGCATGAGATGTGATATCTCAATGCTTATACTAAACCTGAGACCCTTCCTATAGCATGAGATGTGATATCCAACTACTTCCCATTCCAATCCTGAGACCCTTCCTATAGCATGAGATGTGATATCTCAATGCTTCTAATACCAAACCTGAGATCCTTCCTCTAACATGAAATGTGATATCCAACTCCTTCCCTTTCCAAACCTAAGAGCCTATCTATAGCATGAGATGTGATATCCAAGTCCTTCCCATTCCAACCCTTAGACCCTTCCTACAGCATGCAATATGATATCTCAATGATTCTAATAACAAACCTGAGACCCGTCCTATAACATGAGATGTGATATCCAACTCCTTCCCATTCCAATCCTGAGACACTTCCGATAGCAGAGATGTGATATCTCAATGCTTATACCAAACCTGAGACCCTTCCTATAACATGAGATGTGATATCCAAATCCTTCCCGTTCCAAACCTGAGACCCTTCCTTTAGCATGAGATGTGATATCCAGCTCCTTCCCATTCCAATCCTGAGACACTTCCGATAGCATGAGATGTGATATCTCAATGCTTCTAATATCAAAACTGAGACCCTCCCTATAGCATGATATGTGATATCTAAGTCCTTCCCATTCCAATCCTGAGACACTCCCTATAGCATGAGATGTGATATCCAACTCTTTCCCATTCCACTCCTGAGACCCTTCCTATAGCATGAGATATGATATCTCAATATTTCTAATACCAAACGTGAGATCCTTCCGATAACATGAGATGTGATATCCAAATCCTTCCCCTTCCAAACCTGAGACCCTCCCTTTAGCATGAGATGTGATATCCAACTCCTTCCCATTTCAATCCTGAGACCCTTTTGATAGCATGAGATGTGATATCTCAATGCTTCTAATACCAAACCTGAGATCCTTCCGATAGCATGAGATGTGATATCTCAATGCTTCTAATACCAAACCTGAGATCCTTCCTATAACATGAGATGTGATATCCAAATCATTCCCCTTCCAAACCTGAGACCCTCCCTTTAGCATGAGATGTGATATCCAACTCCTTCCCATTCCATTCCTGAGACCCTTCTGATAGCATGAGATGTGATATCTCAATGCCTCTAATACCAAACCTGAGATCCTACCTCTAACATGAAATGTGATATCCAACTCTTTCCCCTTCCAAACCTGAGAGCCTTCCTATAGCATGAGATGTGATATCCAAGTCTTTCCCATTCCAATCCTGAGACCCTTCCTATAGCTTGAGATGTGATATCCAACTCCTTCCCATTCCAATTCTGGGACCCTTCCTATACTCTGAGACTTGATATCTCAATGCTTCTAATACCAAACCTGAGACCCGTAATATAACATGAGATGTGATATCCAAATCCTTCCCCTTCCAAACCTTAGACCCTTCCTTTATCATGAGATGTGATATCCAACTCCTTCCCATTGCAATCCTGAGACCCTTCCGATATCATGAGATGTGATATCTCAAAGCTTCTAATATCAAACTTGAGACCCTCCCTATAGCAGGGGATGTGATATCCAAGTCCTTCCAATTCCAATCCTGAGACCCTTCCTATAGCATGAGATGTGATATCTCAATGCTTCTAATACCAAACCTATGACCCTTCCTATAACATGAGATGGATATATCCAACTCCTTCCCATTCCAATCCTGAGACCCTTCCGATAGCAGAGATGTGATATCTCAATGCTTATACCAAACCTGAGACCCTCCTATGGCATGAGATGTGATATCCAACTCCTTGCCATTCAAATCCTGAGACCCTTCCTATAGCATGAGAAGGGATATCCAACTCCTTCCCAATCCAATCCTGAGACCCTTCCGATAGCAGAGACGTGATATCTCAATGCTTCTACCAAACCTGAGACCCTTCCTTTAGCATGAGATGTGATATCCAAATCCTTCACATTCCAATCCTGAGACCCTTCCTATAGCATGAGATGTGATATCTGAATGCTTCTAATACCAAACCTGAGATCTTTCCTATAACATGAGATGTGATATCCAATTCCTTCCCATTCCAAACCTGAGACCCTTCCTATTGGATGAGATGTGATATCCAACTCCTTCCCATTCCAACCCTGAGACCCTTCCTATAGCATGAGATGTGATGTCTCAATGCTTCCAATACCAAACCTGAGATCCTTCCTATAACATGATATGTGATATCCAACTCCTTCCATTCCAATCCTGAGACCTGTCCTATAGCATGAGATGTGATATCTCAATGCTTATACCAAACCTGAGACCCTTCCTATAGCATGAGATGTGATATCCAACTACTTCCCATTCCAATCCTGAGACCCTTCATATAGCATGAGATGTGATATCTCAATGCTTCTAATACCAAACCTGAGATCCTTCCTCTAACATGAAATGTGATATCCAACTCCTTCCCTTTCCAAACCTAAGAGCCTATCTATAGCATGAGATGTGATATCCAAGTCCTTCCCATTCCAATTCTTAGACCCTTCCTACAGCATGCAATATGATATCTCAATGATTCTAATAACAAACCTGAGACCCGTCCTATAGCATGAGATATGATATCCAAGTCCTTCCCATTCCAATCCTGAGACCCTTCCTATATCATGAAATGTGATATCCAACTCCTTCCCATTCCAACCTGAGACCCTTCCTATAGCATGAGATGGGATATCCAACTTCTTCCAAATCCAATACTGATACCCTTCCGATAGCATGAGATGTGATATCCCAATGCTTCTACCAAACCTGAGACCCATACTATGGCATGAGATGTGATATCAAACTCCTTCCCATTCCAATCCTGAGACCCTTCCTATAGCTTGAGGTGTGATATCCAACTCCTTCCCATTCCAATTCTGAGACCCTTCTTATGCCATGAGACTTGATATCTCAATGCATCTAATACCAAACCTGAGACCCGTCCTATAACATGAGATGTGATATCCAAATCCTTCCCCTTCCAAACCTTAGACCCTTCCTTTATCATGAGATGTGATATCCAACTCCTTCCCATTCCAATCCTGAGACCCTTCCGATATCATGAGATTTGTTATCTCAATGCTTCTAATATCAAACTTGAGACCCTCCCTATAGCATGAGATGTGACATCCAAGTCCTTCCCATTCCAATCCTGAGACCCTTCCTATAACATGAGATGTGATATCCAACTCCTTCCCATTCCAACCTGAGACACTTCGTATAGCATGAGAAGGGATATCTAACTCCTTCCCAATCCAATCCTGAGACCCTTCCGATAGCAGAGATGTGATATCTCAATGCTTATAACAAACCTGAGACCCTTCCTATGGCATGAGATGTGATATCCAACTCCTTGCCATTCAAATCCTGAGATCCTTCCTATAGCATGAGATGTGATATCTCTATGCTTCTAATACCAAACCTGAGACCCTTCCTATAACATGAGATGGGATATCCAACTGCTTCCCATTCCAATCCTGAGACCCTTCCGATAGCAGAGATGTGATATCTCAATGCTTATACCAAACCTGAGAACCTTCCTATGGCCTGAGATGTCATATACAACTCCTTCCCATTCCAATCCTGACACCCTTCCTTTAGCATGAGATGTGATATCTCAATGCTTATACCAAATCTGAGACCCTTCCTATAGCATGAGATGTGATATCCAATTCCTTCCCATTCCAAGCCTGAGACCCTTCCTATAGCATGAGATGTGATATCTCAATGCGTATACCAAACCTGAGAGCCTACCTATAGCATGAGATGTGATATCCAAGTCCATCCCATTCCAATCCTTAGACCTTTCCTACAGCATGCGATGTGATATCTCAATGATTCTAATACCAAACCAGAGACTCTTCCTATAACATGTGATGGGATATCCAACTCCTTCCCATTCCAATCCTGAGCCGCTTCCGATAGCAGAGATGTGATATCTCAATGCTTATACCAAACCTGAGACCCTTCCTATAACATGAGATGTGATATCCAACTCCTTCCCGTTCCAAACCTGAGACACTAACTATAGCATATGTGATATCCAACTCCTTCCCATTCCAAACATGAGACCCTTCCTATAGCAAGAAAGTAATATCCAACTCCTACCCATTCCAATCCTGAGACCCTTCCTATAGCAAGAGATGTGATATCCAAATCCTTCCCATTCCAATCCTGAGACCCTTCCTATAACATGAGATGTGATATCCAACTCCTTCCCATTCCAACCTGAGACACTTCCTATAGCATGAGAAGGGATATCCAACTCCTTCCCAATCCAATCCTGAGACCCTTCCGATAGCAGAGATGTGATATCTCAATGCTTATACCAAACCTGAGACCCTTCCTATGGCATGAGATGTGATATCCAACTCCTTCCCAATCCAATCCTGAGACTCTTCCGATAGCAGAGACGTGATATCTCAATGCTTCTACCAAACCTGAGACCCTTCCTTTAGCATGAGATGTGATATCCAAATCCTTCACATTCCAATCCTGAGACCCTTCCTATAGCATGAGATGTGACATCTCAATGCTTCTAATACCAAACCTGAGATCCTTCCTATAACATGAGATGTGATATCCAATTCCTTCCCATTCCAAACCTGAGACCCTTCCTATTGGATGAGATGTGATATCCAACTCCTTCCCATTCCAACCCTGAGACCCTTCCTATAGCATGAGATGTGATGTCTCAATGCTTCTAATACCAAACCTGAGATCCTTCCTATAACATGAGATGTGATATCCAACTCCTTCCATTCCAATCCTGAGACCCGTCCTATAGCATGAGATGTGATATCTCAATGCTTATACCAAACCTGAGACCCTTCCTATAGCATGAGATGTGATATCCAACTGCTTCCCATTCCAATCCTGAGACCCTTCCTATAGCATGAGATATGATATCTCAATGCTTCTAATACCAAACCTGAGATCCTTCCTCTAACATGAAATGTGATATCCAACTCCTTCCCTTTCCAAACCTAAGAGCCTATCTATACCATGAGATGTGATATCCAAGTCCTTCCCATTCCAACCCTTAGACCCTTCCTACAGCATGCAATATGATATCTCAATGATTCTAATAACAAACCTGAGACCCGTCCTATAACATGAGATGGGATATCCAACTCCTTCCCATTCCAATCCTGAGACACTTCCGATAGCAGAGATGTGATATCTCAATGCTTATACCAAACCTGAGACCCTTCCTATAACATGAGATGTGATATCCAAATCCTTCCCGTTCCAAACCTGAGACCCTTCCTTTAGCATGAGATGTGATATCCAGCACCTTCCCATTCCAATCCTGAGACACTTCCTATAGCATGAGATGTGATATCTCAATGCTTCTAATATCAAAACTGAGACCCTCCCTATAGCATGATATGTGATATCTAAGTCCTTCCCATTCCAATCCTGAGACCCTCCCTATAGCATGAGATGTGATATCCAACTCCTTCCCATTCCAATCCTGAGACCCTTCCTATAGCATGAGATATGATATCTCAATACTTCTAATACCAAACGTGAGATCCTTCCGATAACATGAGATGTGATATCCAAATCCTTCCCCTTCCAATCCTGAGACCCTCCCTTTAGCATGAGATGTGATATCCAACTCCTTCCTATTCCAATCCTGAGACTCTTCTGATAGCATGAGATGTGATATCTCAATGCTTCTAATACCAAACCTGAGATCCTTCCGATAGCATGAGATGTGATATCTCAATGCTTATAATACCAAACCTGAGATCCTTCCTATAACATGAGATGTGATATCCAAATCCTTCCCCTTCCAAACCTGAGACCCTCCCTTTAGCATGAGATGTGATATCCAACTGCTTCCCATTCCAATCCTGAGACCCTTCCTATAGCATGAGATGTGATATCTCAATGCTTCTAATACCAAACCTGAGATCCTTCCTCTAACATGAAATGTGATATCCAACTCCTTCCCTTTCCAAACCTAAGAGCCTATCTATACCATGAGATGTGATATCCAAGTCCTTCCCATTCCAACCCTTAGACCCTTCCTACAGCATGCAATATGATATCTCAATGATTCTAATAACAAACCTGAGACCCGTCCTATAACATGAGATGGGATATCCAACTCCTTCCCATTCCAATCCTGAGACACTTCCGATAGCAGAGATGTGATATCTCAATGCTTATACCAAACCTGAGACCCTTCCTATAACATGAGATGTGATATCCAAATCCTTCCCGTTCCAAACCTGAGACCCTTCCTTTAGCATGAGATGTGATATCCAACTGCTTCCCATTCCAATCCTGAGACCCTTCCTATAGCATGAGATGTGATATCTCAATGCTTCTAATACCAAACCTGAGATCCTTCCTCTAACATGAAATGTGATATCCAACTCCTTCCCTTTCCAAACCTAAGAGCCTATCTATACCATGAGATGTGATATCCAAGTCCTTCCCATTCCAACCCTTAGACCCTTCCTACAGCATGCAATATGATATCTCAATGATTCTAATAACAAACCTGAGACCCGTCCTATAACATGAGATGGGATATCCAACTCCTTCCCATTCCAATCCTGAGACACTTCCGATAGCAGAGATGTGATATCTCAATGCTTATAATACCAAACCTGAGATCCTTCCTATAACATGAGATGTGATATCCAAATCCTTCCCCTTCCAAACCTGAGACCCTCCCTTTAGCATGAGATGTGATATCCAACTGCTTCCCATTCCAATCCTGAGACCCTTCCTATAGCATGAGATGTGATATCTCAATGCTTCTAATACCAAACCTGAGATCCTTCCTCTAACATGAAATGTGATATCCAACTCCTTCCCTTTCCAAACCTAAGAGCCTATCTATACCATGAGATGTGATATCCAAGTCCTTCCCATTCCAACCCTTAGACCCTTCCTACAGCATGCAATATGATATCTCAATGATTCTAATAACAAACCTGAGACCCGTCCTATAACATGAGATGGGATATCCAACTCCTTCCCATTCCAATCCTGAGACACTTCCGATAGCAGAGATGTGATATCTCAATGCTTATACCAAACCTGAGACCCTTCCTATAACATGAGATGTGATATCCAAATCCTTCCCGTTCCAAACCTGAGACCCTTCCTTTAGCATGAGATGTGATATCCAGCACCTTCCCATTCCAATCCTGAGACACTTCCTATAGCATGAGATGTGATATCTCAATGCTTCTAATATCAAAACTGAGACCCTCCCTATAGCATGATATGTGATATCTAAGTCCTTCCCATTCCAATCCTGAGACCCTCCCTATAGCATGAGATGTGATATCCAACTCCTTCCCATTCCAATCCTGAGACCCTTCCTATAGCATGAGATATGATATCTCAATACTTCTAATACCAAACGTGAGATCCTTCCGATAACATGAGATGTGATATCCAAATCCTTCCCCTTCCAATCCTGAGACCCTCCCTTTAGCATGAGATGTGATATCCAACTCCTTCCTATTCCAATCCTGAGACTCTTCTGATAGCATGAGATGTGATATCTCAATGCTTCTAATACCAAACCAGAGATCCTTCCGATAGCATGAGATGTGATATCTCAATGCTTCTAATACCAAACCTGAGATCCTTCCTATAACATGAGATGTGATATCCAAATCCTTCCCCTTCCAAACCTGAGACCCTCCCTTTAGCATGAGATGTGATATCCAACTCCTTCCCATTCCATTCCTGAGACCCTTCAGATAGCATGAGATGTGATATCTCAATGCCTCTAATACCAAACGTGAGATCCTACCTCTAACATGAAATGTGATATCCAACTCTTTCCCCTTCCAAACCTGAGAGCCTTCCTATTGCATGAGATGTGATATCCAAGTCCTTCCCATTCCAATCCTGAGACCCTTCCTATAGCTTGAGATGTGATATCCAACTCCTTCCCATTCCAATTCTGAGACCCTTCCTATACTATGAGACTTGATATCTCAATGCTTCTAATACAAACGTGAGACCCGTAATATAACATGAGATGTGATATCCAAATCCTTCCCCTTCCAAACCTTACACCCTTCCTTTATCATGAGATGTGATATCCAACTCCTTCCCATTCCAATCCTGAGACCCTTCCGATATCATGAGATGTGATATCTCAAAGCTTCTAATATCAAACTTGAGACCTTCCCTATAGCATGAGATGTGATATCCAAGTCCTTCCCATTCCAATCCTGAGACCCTTCCTATAGCATGAGATGTGATATCTCAATGCTTCTAATACCAAACCTGAGACCCTTCCTATAACATGAGATGGGAATATCCAACTCCTTCCCTTTCCAATCCTGAGACCCTTCCGGTAGCAGAGATGTGATATCTCAATGCTTATACCAAACCTGAGATCCTTCCTATAACATGAGATGTGATATCCAACTCCTTCCCATTCCAATCCTGAGACACTTCCTATAGCATGAGATACGATATCTCACTGCTTATACCAAACCTGAGACCCTTCCCATAGCATGAGATGTGATATCCAACTCCTTCCCATTCCAATCCTCAGACCCTTCCTATAGCATGAGATGTGATATCTCAATGCTTCTAATATCAAACTTGAGACCCTACCTATAGCATGAGATGTGATATCCAAGTCCTTCCCATTACAATCCTGAGACACTTCCTATAACATGAGATGTGATATCCAACTCCTTCCCATTCCAATCCTGAGACCCTTCCTATAGCATGAGATATGATATCTCAATACTTCTAATACCAAACGTGAGATCCTTCCGATAACATGAGATGTGATATCCAAATCCTTCCCCTTCCAAACCTGAGACCCTCCCTTTAGCATGAGATGTGATATCCAACTCCTTCCCATTCCAATCCTGAGACCCTTCTGATAGCATGAGATGTGATATCTCAATGCTTCTAATACCAAACCTGAGATCCTTCCTATAACATGAGATGTGATATCCAAATCCTTTCCCTTCCAAACCTGAGACCCTCCCTTTAGCATGAGATGTGATATCCAACTCCTTCCCATTCCATTCCCGAGACCCTTCTGATAGCATGAGATGTGATATCTCAATGCCTCTAATACCAAACCTGAGATCCTACCTCTAACATGAAATGTGATATCCAACTCTTTCCCCTTCCAAACCTGAGAGCCTTCCTATAGCATGAGATGTGATATCCAAGTCCTTCCCATTCCAATCCTGAGACCCTTCCTATAGCTTGAGATGTGATATCCAACTCCTTCCCATTCCAATTCTGAGACCCTTCCTATACTCTGAGACTTGATATCTCAATGCTTCTAATACCAAACCTGAGACCCGTAATATAACATGAGATGTGATATCCAAATCCTTCCCCTTCCAAACCTTAGACCCTTCCTTTATCATGAGATGTGATATCCAACTCCTTCCCATTCCAATCCTGAGACCCTTCCGATATCATGAGATGTGATATCTCAAAGCTTCTAATATCAAACTTGAGACCCTCCCTATAGCATGAGATGTGATATCCAAGTCCTTCCCATTCCAATCCTGAGACCCTTCCTATAGCATGAGATGTGATATCTCAATGCTTCTAATACCAAACCTGAGACCCTTCCTATTACATGAGATGGGAATATCCAACTCCTTCCCATTCCAATCCTGAGACCCTTCCGATAGCAGAGATGTGATATCTCAATGCTTATACCAAACCTGAGACCCTTCGTATGGCATGAGATGTGATATCCAACTCCTTGCCATTCAAATCCTGAGACCCTTCCTATAGCATGAGAAGGGATATCCAACTCCTTCCCAATCCAATCCTGAGACCCTTCCGATAGCAGAGACGTGATATCTCAATGCTTCTACCAAACCTGAGACCCTTCCTTTAGCATGAGATGTGATATCCAAATCCTTCACATTCCAATCCTGAGACCCTTCCTATAGCATGAGATGTGATATCTCAATGCTTCTAATACCAAACCTGAGATCCTTCCTATAACATGAGATGTGATATCCAATTCCTTCCCATTCCAAACCTGAGACCCTTCCTATTGGATGAGTTGTGATATCCAACTCCTTCCCATTCCAACCCTGAGACCCTTCCTATAGCATGAGATGTGATGTCTCAATGATTCTAATACCAAACCTGAGATCCTTCCTATAACATGAGATGTGATATCCAACTCCTTCCATTCCAATCCTGAGACCCGTCCTATAGCATGAGATGTGATATCTCAATGCTTATACCAAACCTGAGACCCTTCCTATAGCATGAGATGTGATATCCAACTACTTCCCATTCCAATCCTGAGACCCTTCCTATAGCATGAGATGTGATATCTCAGTGCTTCTAATACCAAACCTGAGATCCTTCCTCTAACATGAAATGTGATATCCAACTCCTTCCCTTTCCAAACCTAAGAGCCTATCTATAGCATGAGATGTGATATCCAGGTCCTTCCTATTCCAATCCTTAGACCCTTCCTACAGCATGCAATATGATATCTCAATGATTCTAATAACAAACCTGAGACCCGTCCTATAGCACGAGATATGATATCCAAGTCCTTCCCATTCCAATCCTGAGACACTTCCGATAGCAGAGATGTGATATCTCAATGCTTATACCAAACCTGAGACCCTTCCTATAACATGAGATGTGATATCCCTTCCTATAGCTTGAGGTGTGATATCCAACTCCTTCCCATTCCAATTCTGAGACCCTTCTTATACCATGAGACTTGATATCTCAATGCTTCTAATACCAAACCTGAGACCCGTCCTATAACATGAGATGTGATATCCAAATCCTTCCCCTTCCAAACCTTAGACCCTTCCTTTATCATGAGATGTGATATCCAACTCCTTCCCATTCCAATCCTGAGACCCTTCCGATATCATGAGATTTGTTATCTCAATGCTTCTAATATCAAACTTGAGACCCTCCCTATAGCATGAGATGTGACATCCAAGTCCTTCCCATTCCAATCCTGAGACCCTTCCTATAGCATGAGATGTGATATCTCTATGCTTCTAATACCAAACCTGAGATCCTTCCTATAACATGAGATGGGATATCCAACTCCTTCCCATTCCAATCCTGAGACCTTTCCGATAGCAGAGATGTGATATCTCAATGCTTATACCAAACCTGAGAACCTTCCTATGGCCTGAGATGTCATATACAACTCCTTCCCATTCCAATCCTGAGACCCTTCCTTTAGCATGATATGTGATATCTCAATGCTTATACCAAATCTGAGACCCTTCCTATAGCATGAGATGTGATATCCAATTCCTTCCCATTCCAATCCTGAGACCCTTCCTATAGCATGAGATATGATATCTCAATGCTTATACCAAACCTGAGAGCCTACCTATAGCATGAGATGTGATATCCAAGTCCATCCCATTCCAATCCTTAGATTCCATTCCAATCCAATCAATTCCAGCCGCTTCCGATAGCAGAGATGTGATATCTCAATGCTTATACCAAACCTGAGACCCTTCCTATAACATGAGATGTGATATCCAACTCCTTCCCGTTCCAAACCTGAGACACTAACTATAGCATATGTGATATCCAACTCCTTCCCATTCCAAACATGAGACCCTTCCTATAACAAGAAAGTAATATCCAACTCCTACCCATTCCAATCCTGAGACCCTTCCTATAGCAAGAGATGTGATATCCAAATCCTTCCCATTCCAATCCTGAGACCCTTCCTATAACATGAGATGTGATATCCAACTCCTTCCCATTCCAACCTGAGACACTTCCTATAGCATGAGAAGGGATATCCACCTCATTCCCAATCCAATCCTGAGACCCTTCCGATAGCAGAGATGTGATATCTCAATGCTTATACCAAACCTGAGACCCTTCCTATGGCATGAGATGTGATATCCAACTCCTTGCCATTCAAATCCTGAGACCCTTCCTATAGCATGAGAAGGGATATCCAACTCCTTCCCAATCCAATCCTGAGACCCTTCCGATAGCAGCGACGTGATATCTCAATGCTTCTACCAAACCTGAGACCCTTCCTTTAGCATGAGATGTGATATCCAAATCCTTCACATTCCAATCCTGAGACCCTTCCTATAGCATGAGATGTGATATCTCAATGCTTCTAATACCAAACCTGAGATCCTTCCTATAACATGAGATCTGATATCCAACTCCTTCCATTCCAATCCTGAGACCCTTCCTATAGCATGAGATGTGATATCTCAATGCTTATACCAAACCTGAGACCCTTCCTATAGCATGAGATGTGATATCCAACTCCTTCCCATTCCAATCCTGAGACCCTTCCTATAGCATGAGATGTGATATCTCAATGCTTCTAATACCAAACCTGAGATCCTTCCTCTAACATGAAATGTGAGATCCAACTCCTTCCCTTTCCAAACCTAAGAGCCTATCTATAGCATGAGATGTGATATCCAAGTCCTTCACATTCCAACCCTTAGACCCTTCCTACAGCATGCAATATGATATCTGAATGATTCCAATAACAAACCTGAGACCCGTCCTATAACATGAGATGGGATATCCAACTCCTTCCTATTCCAATCCTGAGACTCTTCTGATAGCATGAGATGTGATATCTCAATGCTTCTAATACCAAACCTGAGATCCTTCCGATAGCATGAGATGTGATATCTCAATGCTTCTAATACCAAACCTGAGATCCTTCCTATAACATGAGATGTGATATCCAAATCCTTCCCCTTCCAAACCTGAGACCCTCCCTTTAGCATGAGATGTGATATCCAACTGCTTCCCATTCCAATCCTGAGACCCTTCCTATAGCATGAGATGTGATATCTCAATGCTTCTAATACCAAACCTGAGATCCTTCCTCTAACATGAAATGTGATATCCAACTCCTTCCCTTTCCAAACCTAAGAGCCTATCTATACCATGAGATGTGATATCCAAGTCCTTCCCATTCCAACCCTTAGACCCTTCCTACAGCATGCAATATGATATCTCAATGATTCTAATAACAAACCTGAGACCCATCCTATAACATGAGATGGGATATCCAACTCCTTCCCATTCCAATCCTGAGACACTTCCGATAGCAGAGATGTGATATCTCAATGCTTATACCAAACCTGAGACCCTTCCTATAACATGAGATGTGATATCCAAATCCTTCCCTTTCCAAACCTGAGACCCTTCCTTTAGCATGAGATGTGATATCCAGCACCTTTCCATTCCAATCCTGAGACACTTCCTATAGCATGAGATGTGATATCTCAATGCTTCTAATATCAAAACTGAGACCCTCCCTATAGCATGATATGTGATATCTAAGTCCTTCCCATTCCTATCCTGAGACCCTCCCTATAGCATGAGATGTGATATCCAACTCCTTCCCATTCCAATCCTGAGACCCTTCCTATAGCATGAGATATGATATCTCAATACTTCTAATACCAAACGTGAGATCCTTCCGATAACATGAGATGTGATATCCAAATCCTTCCCCTTCCAATCCTGAGACCCTCCCTTTAGCATGAGATGTGATATCCAACTCCTTCCTATTCCAATCCTGAGACTCTTCTGATAGCATGAGATGTGATATCTCAATACTTCTAATACCAAACCTGAGATCCTTCCGATAGCATGAGATGTGATATCTCAATGCTTCTAATACCAAACCTGAGATCCTTCCTATAACATGAGATGTGATATCCGAATCCTTCCCCTTCCAAACCATAGACCCTCCCTTTAGCATGAGATGTGATATCCAACTCCTTCCCATTCCATTCCTGAGACCCTTCTGATAGCATGAGATGTGATATCTCAATGCCTCTAATACCAAACCTGAGATCCTACCTCTAACATGAAATGTGATATCCAACTCTTTCCCCTTCCAAACCTGAGAGCCTTCCTATAGCATGAGATGTGATATCCAAGTCCTTCCCATTCCAATCCTGAGACCCTTCCTATAGCTTGAGATGTGATATCCAACTCCTTCCCATTCCAATTCTGAGACCCTTCCTATACTATGAGACTTGATATCTCAATGCTTCTAATACAAACGTGAGACCCGTAATATAACATGAGATGTGATATCCAAATCCTTCCCCTTCCAAACCTTAGACCCTTCCTTTATCATGAGATGTGATATCCAACTCCTTCCCATTCCAATCCTGAGACCCTTCCGATATCATGAGATGTGATATCTCAAAGCTTCTAATATCAAACTTGAGACCCTCCCTATAGCATGAGATGTGATATCCAAGTCCTTCCCATTCCAATCCTGAGACCCTTCCTATAGCATGAGATGTGATATCTCAATGCTTCTAATACCAAACCTGAGACCCTTCCTATAACATGAGATGGGAATATCCAACTCCTTCCCATTCCAATCCTGAGACCCTTCCGGTAGCAGAGATGTGATATCTCAATGCTTATACCAAACCTGAGATCCTTCCTATAACATGAGATGTGATATCCAACTCCTTCCCATTCCAATCCTGAGACACTTCCTATAGCATGAGATGTGATATCTCACTGCTTATACCAAACCTGAGACCCTTCCCATAGCATGAGATGTGATATCCAACTCCTTCCCATTCCAATCCTCAGACCCTTCCTATAGCATGAGATGTGATATCTCAATGCTTCTAATATCAAACTTGAGACCCTACCTATAGCATGAGATGTGATATCCAAGTCCTTCCCATTACAATCCTGAGACACTTCCTATAACATGAGATGTGATATCCAACTCCTTCCCATTCCAATCCTGAGACCCTTCCTATAGCATGAGATATGATATCTCAATACTTCTAATACCAAACGTGAGATCCTTCCGATAACATGAGATGTGATATCCAAATCCTTCCCCTTCCAAACCTGAGACCCTCCCTTTAGCATGAGATGTGATATCCAACTCCTTCCCATTCCAATCCTGAGACCCTTCTGATAGCATGAGATGTGATATCTCAATGCTTCTAATACCAAACCTGAGATCCTTCCTATAACATGAGATGTGATATCCAAATCCTTTCCCTTCCAAACCTGAGACCCTCCCTTTAGCATGAGATGTGATATCCAACTCCTTCCCATTCCATTACCGAGACCCTTCTGATAGCATGAGATGTGATATCTCAATGCCTCTAATACCAAACCTGAGATCCTACCTCTAACATGAAATGTGATATCCAACTCTTTCCCCTTCCAAACCTGAGAGCCTTCCTATAGCATGAGATGTGATATCCAAGTCCTTCCCATTCCAATCCTGAGACCCTTCCTATAGCTTGAGATGTGATATCCAACTCCTTCCCATTCCAATTCTGAGACCCTTCCTATACTCTGAGACTTGATATCTCAATGCTTCTAATACCAAACCTGAGACCCGTAATATAACATGAGATGTGATATCCAAATCCTTCCCCTTCCAAACCTTAGACCCTTCCTTTATCATGAGATGTGATATCCAACTCCTTCCCATTCCAATCCTGAGACCCTTCCGATATCATGAGATGTGATATCTCAAAGCTTCTAATATCAAACTTGAGACCCTCCCTATAGCATGAGATGTGATATCCAAGTCCTTCCCATTCCAATCCTGAGACCCTTCCTATAGCATGAGATGTGATATCTCAATGCTTCTAATACCAAACCTGAGACCCTTCCTATTACATGAGATGGGAATATCCAACTCCTTCCCATTCCAATCCTGAGACCCTTCCGATAGCAGAGATGTGATATCTCAATGCTTATACCAAACCTGAGACCCTTCGTATGGCATGAGATGTGATATCCAACTCCTTGCCATTCAAATCCTGAGACCCTTCCTATAGCATGAGAAGGGATATCCAACTCCTTCCCAATCCAATCCTGAGACCCTTCCGATAGCAGAGACGTGATATCTCAATGCTTCTACCAAACCTGAGACCCTTCCTTTAGCATGAGATGTGATATCCAAATCCTTCACATTCCAATCCTGAGACCCTTCCTATAGCATGAGATGTGATATCTCAATGATTCTAATACCAAACCTGAGATCCTTCCTATAACATGAGATGTGATATCCAATTCCTTCCCATTCCAAACCTGAGACCCTTCCTATAACATGAGATGGGATATCCAACTCCTTCCCATTCCAATCCTGAGACCTTTCCGATAGCAGAGATGTGATATCTCAATGCTTATACCAAACCTGAGAACCTTCCTATGGCCTGAGATGTCATATACAACTCCTTCCCATTCCAATCCTGAGACCCTTCCTTTAGCATGATATGTGATATCTCAATGCTTATACCAAATCTGAGACCCTTCCTATAGCATGAGATGTGATATCCAATTCCTTCCCATTCCAATCCTGAGACCCTTCCTATAGCATGAGATGTGATATTTCAATGCTTATACCAAACCTGAGAGCCTACCTATAGCATGAGATGTGATATCCAAGTCCATCCCATTCCAATCCTTAGACCCTTCCTACAACATGCAATGTGATATCTCAATTATTCTAATACCAAACCAGAGACTCTTCCTATAACATGAGATGGGATATCCAACTCCTTCCCATTCCAATCCTGAGCCGCTTCCGATAGCAGAGATGTGATATCTCAATGCTTATACCAAACCTGAGACCCTTCCTATAACATGAGATGTGATATCCAACTCCTTCCCGTTCCAAACCTGAGACACTAACTATAGCATATGTGATATCCAACTCCTTCCCATTCCAAACATGAGACCCTTCCTATAGCAAGAAAGTAATATCCAACTCCTACCCATTCCAATCCTGAGACCCTTCCTATAGCAAGAGATGTGATATCCAAATCCTTCCCATTCCAATCCTGAGACCCTTCCTATAACATGAGATGTGATATCCAACTCCTTCCCATTCCAACCTGAGACACTTCCTATAGCATGAGAAGGGATATCCAACTGCTTCCCATTCCAATCCTGAGACCCTTCCTATAGCATGAGATGTGATATCTCAATGCTTCTAATACCAAACCTGAGATCCTTCCTCTAACATGAAATGTGATATCCAACTCCTTCCCTTTCCAAACCTAAGAGCCTATCTATACCATGAGATGTGATATCCAAGTCCTTCCCATTCCAACCCTTAGACCCTTCCTACAGCATGCAATATGATATCTCAATGATTCTAATAACAAACCTGAGACCCGTCCTATAACATGAGATGGGATATCCAACTCCTTCCCATTCCAATCCTGAGACACTTCCGATAGCAGAGATGTGATATCTCAATGCTTATACCAAACCTGAGACCCTTCCTATAACATGAGATGTGATATCCAAATCCTTCCCGTTCCAAACCTGAGACCCTTCCTTTAGCATGAGATGTGATATCCAGCACCTTTCCATTCCAATCCTGAGACACTTCCTATAGCATGAGATGTGATATCTCAATGCTTCTAATATCAAAACTGAGACCCTCCCTATAGCATGATATGTGATATCTAAGTCCTTCCCATTCCAATCCTGAGACCCTCCCTATAGCATGAGATGTGATATCCAACTCCTTCCCATTCCAATCCTGAGACCCTTCCTATAGCATGAGATATGATATCTCAATACTTCTAATACCAAACGTGAGATCCTTCCGATAACATGAGATGTGATATCCAAATCCTTCCCCTTCCAATCCTGAGACCCTCCCTTTAGCATGAGATGTGATATCCAACTCCTTCCTATTCCAATCCTGAGACTCTTCTGATAGCATGAGATGTGATATCTCAATACTTCTAATACCAAACCTGAGACCCTTCTGATAGCATGAGATGTGATATCTCAATGCCTCTAATACCAAACCTGAGATCCTACCTCTAACATGAAATGTGATATCCAACTCTTTCCCCTTCCAAACCTGAGAGCCTTCCTATAGCATGAGATGTGATATCCAAGTCCTTCCCATTCCAATCCTGAGACCCTTCCTATAGCTTGAGATGTGATATCCAACTCCTTCCCATTCCAATTCTGAGACCCTTCCTATACTATGAGACTTGATATCTCAATGCTTCTAATACAAACGTGAGACCCGTAATATAACATGAGATGTGATATCCAAATCCTTCCCCTTCCAAACCTTAGACCCTTCCTTTATCATGAGATGTGATATCCAACTCCTTCCCATTCCAATCCTGAGACCCTTCCGATATCATGAGATGTGATATCTCAAAGCTTCTAATATCAAACTTGAGACCCTCCCTATAGCATGAGATGTGATATCCAAGTCCTTCCCATTCCAATCCTGAGACCCTTCCTATAGCATGAGATGTGATATCTCAATGCTTCTAATACCAAACCTGAGACCCTTCCTATAACATGAGATGGGAATATCCAACTCCTTCCCATTCCAATCCTGAAACACTTCCTATAGCATGAGATGTGATATCTCACTGCTTATACCAAACCTGAGACCCTTCCCATAGCATGAGATGTGATATCCAACTCCTTCCCATTCCAATCCTCAGACCCTTCCTATAGCATGAGATGTGATATCTCAATGCTTCTAATATCAAACTTGAGACCCTACCTATAGCATGAGATGTGATATCCAAGTCCTTCCCATTACAATCCTGAGACACTTCCTATAACATGAGATGTGATATCCAACTCCTTCCCATTCCAATCCTGAGACCCTTCCTATAGCATGAGATATGATATCTCAATACTTCTAATACCAAACGTGAGATCCTTCCGATAACATGAGATGTGATATCCAAATCCTTCCCCTTCCAAACCTGAGACCCTCCCTTTAGCATGAGATGTGATATCCAACTCCTTCCCATTCCAATCCTGAGACCCTTCTGATAGCATGAGATGTGATATCTCAATGCTTCTAATACCAAACCTGAGATCCTTCCTATAACATGAGATGTGATATCCAAATCCTTTCCCTTCCAAACCTGAGACCCTCCCTTTAGCATGAGATGTGATATCCAACTCCTTCCCATTCCATTCCCGAGACCCTTCTGATAGCATGAGATGTGATATCTCAATGCCTCTAATACCAAACCTGAGATCCTACCTCTAACATGAAATGTGATATCCAACTCTTTCCCCTTCCAAACCTGAGAGCCTTCCTATAGCATGAGATGTGATATCCAAGTCCTTCCCATTCCAATCCTGAGACCCTTCCTATAGCTTGAGATGTGATATCCAACTCCTTCCCATTCCAATTCTGAGACCCTTCCTATACTCTGAGACTTGATATCTCAATGCTTCTAATACCAAACCTGAGACCCGTAATATAACATGAGATGTGATATCCAAATCCTTCCCCTTCCAAACCTTAGACCCTTCCTTTATCATGAGATGTGATATCCAACTCCTTCCCATTCCAATCCTGAGACCCTTCCGATATCATGAGATGTGATATCTCAAAGCTTCTAATATCAAACTTGAGACCCTCCCTATAGCATGAGATGTGATATCCAAGTCCTTCCCATTCCAATCCTGAGACCCTTCCTATAGCATGAGATGTGATATCTCAATGCTTCTAATACCAAACCTGAGACCCTTCCTATTACATGAGATGGGAATATCCAACTCCTTCCCATTCCAATCCTGAGACCCTTCCGATAGCAGAGATGTGATATCTCAATGCTTATACCAAACCTGAGACCCTTCGTATGGCATGAGATGTGATATCCAACTCCTTGCCATTCAAATCCTGAGACCCTTCCTATAGCATGAGAAGGGATATCCAACTCCTTCCCAATCCAATCCTGAGACCCTTCCGATAGCAGAGACGTGATATCTCAATGCTTCTACCAAACCTGAGACCCTTCCTTTAGCATGAGATGTGATATCCAAATCCTTCACATTCCAATCCTGAGACCCTTCCTATAGCATGAGATGTGATATCTCAATGATTCTAATACCAAACCTGAGATCCTTCCTATAACATGAGATGTGATATCCAATTCCTTCCCATTCCAAACCTGAGACCCTTCCTATAACATGAGATGGGATATCCAACTCCTTCCCATTCCAATCCTGAGACCTTTCCGATAGCAGAGATGTGATATCTCAATGCTTATACCAAACCTGAGAACCTTCCTATGGCCTGAGATGTCATATACAACTCCTTCCCATTCCAATCCTGAGACCCTTCCTTTAGCATGATATGTGATATCTCAATGCTTATACCAAATCTGAGACCCTTCCTATAGCATGAGATGTGATATCCAATTCCTTCCCATTCCAATCCTGAGACCCTTCCTATAGCATGAGATGTGATATTTCAATGCTTATACCAAACCTGAGAGCCTACCTATAGCATGAGATGTGATATCCAAGTCCATCCCATTCCAATCCTTAGACCCTTCCTACAACATGCAATGTGATATCTCAATTATTCTAATACCAAACCAGAGACTCTTCCTATAACATGAGATGGGATATCCAACTCCTTCCCATTCCAATCCTGAGCCGCTTCCGATAGCAGAGATGTGATATCTCAATGCTTATACCAAACCTGAGACCCTTCCTATAACATGAGATGTGATATCCAACTCCTTCCCGTTCCAAACCTGAGACACTAACTATAGCATATGTGATATCCAACTCCTTCCCATTCCAAACATGAGACCCTTCCTATAGCAAGAAAGTAATATCCAACTCCTACCCATTCCAATCCTGAGACCCTTCCTATAGCAAGAGATGTGATATCCAAATCCTTCCCATTCCAATCCTGAGACCCTTCCTATAACATGAGATGTGATATCCAACTCCTTCCCATTCCAACCTGAGACACTTCCTATAGCATGAGAAGGGATATCCAACTCCTTCCCAATCCAATCCTGAGACCCTTCCGATAGCAGAGATGTGATATCTCAATGCTTATACCAAACCTGAGACCCTTCCTATAGCATGAAAAGGGATTTCCAACTCCTTCCCAATCCAATCCTGAGACCCTTCCAATAGCAGAGACGTGATATCTCAATGCTTCTACCAAACCTGAGACCCTTCCTTTAGCATGAGATGTGATATCCAAATCCTTCACATTCCAATCCTGAAACCCTTCCTATAGCATGAGATTTGATATCTCAATGCTTCTAATACCAAACCTGAGATCCTTCCTATAACATGAGATGTGATATCCAATTACTTCCCATTCCAAACCTGAGACCCTTCCTATTGGATGAGATGTGATATCCAACTCCTTCCCATTCCAACCCTGAGACCCTTCCTATAGCATGAGATGTGATGTCTCAATGCTTCTAATACCAAACCTGAGATCCTTCCTATAACATGAGATGTGATATCCAACTCCTTCCATTCCAATCCTGAGACCCGTCCTATAGCATGAGATGTGATATCTCAATGCTTATACCAAACCTGAGACCCTTCCTATAGCATGAGATGTGATATCCAACTCCTTCCCATTCCAATCCTGAGACCCTTCCTATAGCATGAGATGTGATATCTCAATGCTTCTAATACCAAACCTGAGATCCTTCCTCTAACATGAAATGTGATATCCAACTCCTTCCCTTTCCAAACCTAAGAGCCTATCTATAGCATGAGATGTGATATCAAGTCCTTCACATTCCAACCCTTAGACCCTTCCTACAGCATGCAATATGATATCTCAATGATTCTAATAACAAACCTGAGACCCGTCCTATAACATGAGATGGGATATCCAACTCCTTCCCATGCCAATCCTGAAACACTTCCGATAGCAGAGATGTGATATCTCAATGTTTATACCAAACCTGAGACCCTTCCTATAACATGAGATGTGAAATTTAACTCCTTCCCGTTCCAAACCTGAGACCCTTCCTTTAGCATGAGATGTGATATCCTTCCCATTCCAATCCTGAGACACTTCCGATAGCATGAGATGTGATATCTCAATGCTTCTAATATCAAAACTGAGACCCTCCCTATAGCATGATATGTGATATCTAAGTCCTTCCCATTCCAATCCTGAGACCCTTCCTATAGCATGAGATGTGATATCTCAATGCTTCTACCAAACCTGAGACCCTTCCTTTAGCATGAGATGTGATATCCAACTCCTTCCCATTCCAATCCTGAGACCCTTCCTATAGCATGAGATGTGATATCTCAATACTTCTAATACCAAACCTGAGATCCTTCCGATAACATGAGATGTGATATCTCAATACTTCTAATACCAAACCTGAGATCCATCCTATAACATGAGATGTGATATCCAACTCCTTCCCTTTCCAAACCTAAGAGCCTATCTATAGCATGAGATGTGATATCCAGGTCCTTCCCATTCCAATCCTTAGACCCTTCCTACAGCATGCAATATGATATCTCAATGATTCTAATAACAAACCTGAGACCCGTCCTATAGCATGAGATATGATATCCAAGTCCTTCCCATTCCAATCCTGAGACCCTTCCTATAACATGAAATGTGATATCCAACTCCTTCCCATTCCAACCTGAGACCCTTCCTATAGCATGAGATGGGATATCCAACTTCTTCCAAATCCAATACTGATACCCTTCCGATAGCATGAGATGTGATATCCCAATGCTTCTACCAAACCTGAGACCCATACTATGGCATGAGATGTGATATCAAACTCCTTCCCATTCCAATCCTGAGACCCTTCCTATAGCTTGAGGTGTGATATCCAACTCCTTCCCATTCCAATTCTGAGACCCTTCGTATACCATGAGACTTGATATCTCAATGCTTCTAATACCAAACCTGAGACCCGTCCTATAACATGAGATGTGATATCCAAATCCTTCCCCTTCCAAACCTTAGACCCTTCCTTTATCATGAGATGTGATATCCAACTCCTTCCCATTCCAATCCTGAGACCCTTCCGATATCATGAGATTTGTTATCTCAATGCTTCTAATATCAAACTTGAGACCCTCCCTATAGCATGAGATGTGACATCCAAGTCCTTCCCATTCCAATCCTGAGACCCGTCCTATAGCATGAGATGTGATATCTCAATGCTTATACCAAACCTGAGACCCTTCCTATAGCATGAGATGTGATATCCAACTGCTTCCCATTCCAATCCTGAGACCCTTCCTATAGCATGAGATATGATATCTCAATGCTTCTAATACCAAACCTGAGATCCTTCCTCTAACATGAAATGTGATATCCAACTCCTTCCCTTTCCAAACCTAAGAGCCTATCTATACCATGAGATGTGATATCCAAGTCCTTCCCATTCCAACCCTTAGACCCTTCCTACAGCATGCAATATGATATCTCAATGATTCTAATAACAAACCTGAGACCCGTCCTATAACATGAGATGGGATATCCAACTCCTTCCCATTCCAATCCTGAGACACTTCCGATAGCAGAGATGTGATATCTCAATGCTTATACCAAACCTGAGACCCTTCCTATAACATGAGATGTGATATCCAAATCCTTCCCGTTCCAAACCTGAGACCCTTCCTTTAGCATGAGATGTGATATCCAGCACCTTCCCATTCCAATCCTGAGACACTTCCTATAGCATGAGATGTGATATCTCAATGCTTCTAATATCAAAACTGAGACCCTCCCTATAGCATGATATGTGATATCTAAGTCCTTCCCATTCCAATCCTGAGACCCTCCCTATAGCATGAGATGTGATATCCAACTCCTTCCCATTCCAATCCTGAGACCCTTCCTATAGCATGAGATATGATATCTCAATACTTCTAATACCAAACGTGAGATCCTTCCGATAACATGAGATGTGATATCCAAATCCTTCCCCTTCCAATCCTGAGACCCTCCCTTTAGCATGAGATGTGATATCCAACTCCTTCCTATTCCAATCCTGAGACTCTTCTGATAGCATGAGATGTGATATCTCAATGCTTCTAATACCAAACCTGAGATCCTTCCGATAGCATGAGATGTGATATCTCAATGCTTATAATACCAAACCTGAGATCCTTCCTATAACATGAGATGTGATATCCAAATCCTTCCCCTTCCAAACCTGAGACCCTCCCTTTAGCATGAGATGTGATATCCAACTGCTTCCCATTCCAATCCTGAGACCCTTCCTATAGCATGAGATGTGATATCTCAATGCTTCTAATACCAAACCTGAGATCCTTCCTCTAACATGAAATGTGATATCCAACTCCTTCCCTTTCCAAACCTAAGAGCCTATCTATACCATGAGATGTGATATCCAAGTCCTTCCCATTCCAACCCTTAGACCCTTCCTACAGCATGCAATATGATATCTCAATGATTCTAATAACAAACCTGAGACCCGTCCTATAACATGAGATGGGATATCCAACTCCTTCCCATTCCAATCCTGAGACACTTCCGATAGCAGAGATGTGATATCTCAATGCTTATACCAAACCTGAGACCCTTCCTATAACATGAGATGTGATATCCAAATCCTTCCCGTTCCAAACCTGAGACCCTTCCTTTAGCATGAGATGTGATATCCAGCACCTTCCCATTCCAATCCTGAGACACTTCCTATAGCATGAGATGTGATATCTCAATGCTTCTAATATCAAAACTGAGACCCTCCCTATAGCATGATATGTGATATCTAAGTCCTTCCCATTCCAATCCTGAGACCCTCCCTATAGCATGAGATGTGATATCCAACTCCTTCCCATTCCAATCCTGAGACCCTTCCTATAGCATGAGATATGATATCTCAATACTTCTAATACCAAACGTGAGATCCTTCCGATAACATGAGATGTGATATCCAAATCCTTCCCCTTCCAATCCTGAGACCCTCCCTTTAGCATGAGATGTGATATCCAACTCCTTCCTATTCCAATCCTGAGACTCTTCTGATAGCATGAGATGTGATATCTCAATGCTTCTAATACCAAACCAGAGATCCTTCCGATAGCATGAGATGTGATATCTCAATGCTTCTAATACCAAACCTGAGATCCATCCTATAACATGAGATGTGATATCCAAATCCTTCCCCTTCCAAACCTGAGACCCTCCCTTTAGCATGAGATGTGATATCCAACTCCTTCCCATTCCATTCCTGAGACCCTTCAGATAGCATGAGATGTGATATCTCAATGCCTCTAATACCAAACGTGAGATCCTACCTCTAACATGAAATGTGATATCCAACTCTTTCCCCTTCCAAACCTGAGAGCCTTCCTATTGCATGAGATGTGATATCCAAGTCCTTCCCATTCCAATCCTGAGACCCTTCCTATAGCTTGAGATGTGATATCCAACTCCTTCCCATTCCAATTCTGAGACCCTTCCTATACTATGAGACTTGATATCTCAATGCTTCTAATACAAACGTGAGACCCGTAATATAACATGAGATGTGATATCCAAATCCTTCCCCTTCCAAACCTTACACCCTTCCTTTATCATGAGATGTGATATCCAACTCCTTCCCATTCCAATCCTGAGACCCTTCCGATATCATGAGATGTGATATCTCAAAGCTTCTAATATCAAACTTGAGACCTTCCCTATAGCATGAGATGTGATATCCAAGTCCTTCCCATTCCAATCCTGAGACCCTTCCTATAGCATGAGATGTGATATCTCAATGCTTCTAATACCAAACCTGAGACCCTTCCTATAACATGAGATGGGAATATCCAACTCCTTCCCTTTCCAATCCTGAGACCCTTCCGGTAGCAGAGATGTGATATCTCAATGCTTATACCAAACCTGAGATCCTTCCTATAACATGAGATGTGATATCCAACTCCTTCCCATTCCAATCCTGAGACACTTCCTATAGCATGAGATACGATATCTCACTGCTTATACCAAACCTGAGACCCTTCCCATAGCATGAGATGTGATATCCAACTCCTTCCCATTCCAATCCTCAGACCCTTCCTATAGCATGAGATGTGATATCTCAATGCTTCTAATATCAAACTTGAGACCCTACCTATAGCATGAGATGTGATATCCAAGTCCTTCCCATTACAATCCTGAGACACTTCCTATAACATGAGATGTGATATCCAACTCCTTCCCATTCCAATCCTGAGACCCTTCCTATAGCATGAGATATGATATCTCAATACTTCTAATACCAAACGTGAGATCCTTCCGATAACATGAGATGTGATATCCAAATCCTTCCCCTTCCAAACCTGAGACCCTCCCTTTAGCATGAGATGTGATATCCAACTCCTTCCCATTCCAATCCTGAGACCCTTCTGATAGCATGAGATGTGATATCTCAATGCTTCTAATACCAAACCTGAGATCCTTCCTATAACATGAGATGTGATATCCAAATCCTTTCCCTTCCAAACCTGAGACCCTCCCTTTAGCATGAGATGTGATATCCAACTCCTTCCCATTCCATTCCCGAGACCCTTCTGATAGCATGAGATGTGATATCTCAATGCCTCTAATACCAAACCTGAGATCCTACCTCTAACATGAAATGTGATATCCAACTCTTTCCCCTTCCAAACCTGAGAGCCTTCCTATAGCATGAGATGTGATATCCAAGTCCTTCCCATTCCAATCCTGAGACCCTTCCTATAGCTTGAGATGTGATATCCAACTCCTTCCCATTCCAATTCTGAGACCCTTCCTATACTCTGAGACTTGATATCTCAATGCTTCTAATACCAAACCTGAGACCCGTAATATAACATGAGATGTGATATCCAAATCCTTCCCCTTCCAAACCTTAGACCCTTCCTTTATCATGAGATGTGATATCCAACTCCTTCCCATTCCAATCCTGAGACCCTTCCGATATCATGAGATGTGATATCTCAAAGCTTCTAATATCAAACTTGAGACCCTCCCTATAGCATGAGATGTGATATCCAAGTCCTTCCCATTCCAATCCTGAGACCCTTCCTATAGCATGAGATGTGATATCTCAATGCTTCTAATACCAAACCTGAGACCCTTCCTATTACATGAGATGGGAATATCCAACTCCTTCCCATTCCAATCCTGAGACCCTTCCGATAGCAGAGATGTGATATCTCAATGCTTATACCAAACCTGAGACCCTTCGTATGGCATGAGATGTGATATCCAACTCCTTGCCATTCAAATCCTGAGACCCTTCCTATAGCATGAGAAGGGATATCCAACTCCTTCCCAATCCAATCCTGAGACCCTTCCGATAGCAGAGACGTGATATCTCAATGCTTCTACCAAACCTGAGACCCTTCCTTTAGCATGAGATGTGATATCCAAATCCTTCACATTCCAATCCTGAGACCCTTCCTATAGCATGAGATGTGATATCTCAATGCTTCTAATACCAAACCTGAGATCCTTCCTATAACATGAGATGTGATATCCAATTCCTTCCCATTCCAAACCTGAGACCCTTCCTATTGGATGAGTTGTGATATCCAACTCCTTCCCATTCCAACCCTGAGACCCTTCCTATAGCATGAGATGTGATGTCTCAATGATTCTAATACCAAACCTGAGATCCTTCCTATAACATGAGATGTGATATCCAACTCCTTCCATTCCAATCCTGAGACCCGTCCTATAGCATGAGATGTGATATCTCAATGCTTATACCAAACCTGAGACCCTTCCTATAGCATGAGATGTGATATCCAACTACTTCCCATTCCAATCCTGAGACCCTTCCTATAGCATGAGATGTGATATCTCAGTGCTTCTAATACCAAACCTGAGATCCTTCCTCTAACATGAAATGTGATATCCAACTCCTTCCCTTTCCAAACCTAAGAGCCTATCTATAGCATGAGATGTGATATCCAGGTCCTTCCTATTCCAATCCTTAGACCCTTCCTACAGCATGCAATATGATATCTCAATGATTCTAATAACAAACCTGAGACCCGTCCTATAGCACGAGATATGATATCCAAGTCCTTCCCATTCCAATCCTGAGACACTTCCGATAGCAGAGATGTGATATCTCAATGCTTATACCAAACCTGAGACCCTTCCTATAACATGAGATGTGATATCCCTTCCTATAGCTTGAGGTGTGATATCCAACTCCTTCCCATTCCAATTCTGAGACCCTTCTTATACCATGAGACTTGATATCTCAATGCTTCTAATACCAAACCTGAGACCCGTCCTATAACATGAGATGTGATATCCAAATCCTTCCCCTTCCAAACCTTAGACCCTTCCTTTATCATGAGATGTGATATCCAACTCCTTCCCATTCCAATCCTGAGACCCTTCCGATATCATGAGATTTGTTATCTCAATGCTTCTAATATCAAACTTGAGACCCTCCCTATAGCATGAGATGTGACATCCAAGTCCTTCCCATTCCAATCCTGAGACCCTTCCTATAGCATGAGATGTGATATCTCTATGCTTCTAATACCAAACCTGAGATCCTTCCTATAACATGAGATGGGATATCCAACTCCTTCCCATTCCAATCCTGAGACCTTTCCGATAGCAGAGATGTGATATCTCAATGCTTATACCAAACCTGAGAACCTTCCTATGGCCTGAGATGTCATATACAACTCCTTCCCATTCCAATCCTGAGACCCTTCCTTTAGCATGATATGTGATATCTCAATGATTATACCAAATCTGAGACCCTTCCTATAGCATGAGATGTGATATCCAATTCCTTCCCATTCCAATCCTGAGACCCTTCCTATAGCATGAGATATGATATCTCAATGCTTATACCAAACCTGAGAGCCTACCTATAGCATGAGATGTGATATCCAAGTCCATCCCATTCCAATCCTTAGATTCCATTCCAATCCAATCAATTCCAGCCGCTTCCGATAGCAGAGATGTGATATCTCAATGCTTATACCAAACCTGAGACCCTTCCTATAACATGAGATGTGATATCCAACTCCTTCCCGTTCCAAACCTGAGACACTAACTATAGCATATGTGATATCCAACTCCTTCCCATTCCAAACATGAGACCCTTCCTATAACAAGAAAGTAATATCCAACTCCTACCCATTCCAATCCTGAGACCCTTCCTATAGCAAGAGATGTGATATCCAAATCCTTCCCATTCCAATCCTGAGACCCTTCCTATAACATGAGATGTGATATCCAACTCCTTCCCATTCCAACCTGAGACACTTCCTATAGCATGAGAAGGGATATCCACCTCATTCCCAATCCAATCCTGAGACCCTTCCGATAGCAGAGATGTGATATCTCAATGCTTATACCAAACCTGAGACCCTTCCTATGGCATGAGATGTGATATCCAACTCCTTGCCATTCAAATCCTGAGACCCTTCCTATAGCATGAGAAGGGATATCCAACTCCTTCACAATCCAATCCTGAGACCCTTCCGATAGCAGCGACGTGATATCTCAATGCTTCTACCAAACCTGAGACCCTTCCTTTAGCATGAGATGTGATATCCAAATCCTTCACATTCCAATCCTGAGACCCTTCCTATAGCATGAGATGTGATATCTCAATGCTTCTAATACCAAACCTGAGATCCTTCCTATAACATGAGATCTGATATCCAACTCCTTCCATTCCAATCCTGAGACCCTTCCTATAGCATGAGATGTGATATCTCAATGCTTATACCAAACCTGAGACCCTTCCTATAGCATGAGATGTGATATCCAACTCCTTCCCATTCCAATCCTGAGACCCTTCCTATAGCATGAGATGTGATATCTCAATGCTTCTAATACCAAACCTGAGATCCTTCCTCTAACATGAAATGTGAGATCCAACTCCTTCCCTTTCCAAACCTAAGAGCCTATCTATAGCATGAGATGTGATATCCAAGTCCTTCACATTCCAACCCTTAGACCCTTCCTACAGCATGCAATATGATATCTGAATGATTCCAATAACAAACCTGAGACCCGTCCTATAACATGAGATGGGATATCCAACTCCTTCCTATTCCAATCCTGAGACTCTTCTGATAGCATGAGATGTGATATCTCAATGCTTCTAATACCAAACCTGAGATCCTTCCGATAGCATGAGATGTGATATCTCAATGCTTCTAATACCAAACCTGAGATCCTTCCTATAACATGAGATGTGATATCCAAATCCTTCCCCTTCCAAACCTGAGACCCTCCCTTTAGCATGAGATGTGATATCCAACTGCTTCCCATTCCAATCCTGAGACCCTTCCTATAGCATGAGATGTGATATCTCAATGCTTCTAATACCAACCCTGAGATCCTTCCTCTAACATGAAATGTGATATCCAACTCCTTCCCTTTCCAAACCTAAGAGCCTATCTATACCATGAGATGTGATATCCAAGTCCTTCCCATTCCAACCCTTAGACCCTTCCTACAGCATGCAATATGATATCTCAATGATTCTAATA
This sequence comes from Ambystoma mexicanum, assembly GCF_040938575.1. Lineage (NCBI taxonomy): Eukaryota > Metazoa > Chordata > Amphibia > Caudata > Ambystomatidae > Ambystoma > Ambystoma mexicanum. The sequence goes on from NW_027182444.1 coordinate 13,397,665, forward strand.
ACAAACCTGAGACCCATCCTATAACATGAGATGGGATATCCAACTCCTTCCCATTCCAATCCTGAGACACTTCCGATAGCAGAGATGTGATATCTCAATGCTTATACCAAACCTGAGACCCTTCCTATAACATGAGATGTGATATCCAAATCCTTCCCGTTCCAAACCTGAGACCCTTCCTTTAGCATGAGATGTGATATCCAGCACCTTTCCATTCCAATCCTGAGACACTTCCTATAGCATGAGATGTGATATCTCAATGCTTCTAATATCAAAACTGAGACCCTCCCTATAGCATGATATGTGATATCTAAGTCCTTCCCATTCCTATCCTGAGACCCTCCCTATAGCATGAGATGTGATATCCAACTCCTTCCCATTCCAATCCTGAGACCCTTCCTATAGCATGAGATATGATATCTCAATACTTCTAATACCAAACGTGAGATCCTTCCGATAACATGAGATGTGATATCCAAATCCTTCCCCTTCCAATCCTGAGACCCTCCCTTTAGCATGAGATGTGATATCCAACTCCTTCCTATTCCAATCCTGAGACTCTTCTGATAGCATGAGATGTGATATCTCAATACTTCTAATACCAAACCTGAGATCCTTCCGATAGCATGAGATGTGATATCTCAATGCTTCTAATACCAAACCTGAGATCCTTCCTATAACATGAGATGTGATATCCGAATCCTTCCCCTTCCAAACCATAGACCCTCCCTTTAGCATGAGATGTGATATCCAACTCCTTCCCATTCCATTCCTGAGACCCTTCTGATAGCATGAGATGTGATATCTCAATGCCTCTAATACCAAACCTGAGATCCTACCTCTAACATGAAATGTGATATCCAACTCTTTCCCCTTCCAAACCTGAGAGCCTTCCTATAGCATGAGATGTGATATCCAAGTCCTTCCCATTCCAATCCTGAGACCCTTCCTATAGCTTGAGATGTGATATCCAACTCCTTCCCATTCCAATTCTGAGACCCTTCCTATACTATGAGACTTGATATCTCAATGCTTCTAATACAAACGTGAGACCCGTAATATAACATGAGATGTGATATCCAAATCCTTCCCCTTCCAAACCTTAGACCCTTCCTTTATCATGAGATGTGATATCCAACTCCTTCCCATTCCAATCCTGAGACCCTTCCGATATCATGAGATGTGATATCTCAAAGCTTCTAATATCAAACTTGAGACCCTCCCTATAGCATGAGATGTGATATCCAAGTCCTTCCCATTCCAATCCTGAGACCCTTCCTATAGCATGAGATGTGATATCTCAATGCTTCTAATACCAAACCTGAGACCCTTCCTATAACATGAGATGGGAATATCCAACTCCTTCCCATTCCAATCCTGAGACCCTTCCGGTAGCAGAGATGTGATATCTCAATGCTTATACCAAACCTGAGATCCTTCCTATAACATGAGATGTGATATCCAACTCCTTCCCATTCCAATCCTGAGACACTTCCTATAGCATGAGATGTGATATCTCACTGCTTATACCAAACCTGAAACCCTTCCCATAGCATGAGATGTGATATCCAACTCCTTCCCATTCCAATCCTCAGACCCTTCCTATAGCATGAGATGTGATATCTCAATGCTTCTAATATCAAACTTGAGACCCTACCTATAGCATGAGATGTGATATCCAAGTCCTTCCCATTACAATCCTGAGACACTTCCTATAACATGAGATGTGATATCCAACTCCTTCCCATTCCAATCCTGAGACCCTTCCTATAGCATGAGATATGATATCTCAATACTTCTAATACCAAACGTGAGATCCTTCCGATAACATGAGATGTGATATCCAAATCCTTCCCCTTCCAAACCTGAGACCCTCCCTTTAGCATGAGATGTGATATCCAACTCCTTCCCATTCCAATCCTGAGACCCTTCTGATAGCATGAGATGTGATATCTCAATGCTTCTAATACCAAACCTGAGATCCTTCCTATAACATGAGATGTGATATCCAAATCCTTTCCCTTCCAAACCTGAGACCCTCCCTTTAGCATGAGATGTGATATCCAACTCCTTCCCATTCCATTACCGAGACCCTTCTGATAGCATGAGATGTGATATCTCAATGCCTCTAATACCAAACCTGAGATCCTACCTCTAACATGAAATGTGATATCCAACTCTTTCCCCTTCCAAACCTGAGAGCCTTCCTATAGCATGAGATGTGATATCCAAGTCCTTCCCATTCCAATCCTGAGACCCTTCCTATAGCTTGAGATGTGATATCCAACTCCTTCCCATTCCAATTCTGAGACCCTTCCTATACTCTGAGACTTGATATCTCAATGCTTCTAATACCAAACCTGAGACCCGTAATATAACATGAGATGTGATATCCAAATCCTTCCCCTTCCAAACCTTAGACCCTTCCTTTATCATGAGATGTGATATCCAACTCCTTCCCATTCCAATCCTGAGACCCTTCCGATATCATGAGATGTGATATCTCAAAGCTTCTAATATCAAACTTGAGACCCTCCCTATAGCATGAGATGTGATATCCAAGTCCTTCCCATTCCAATCCTGAGACCCTTCCTATAGCATGAGATGTGATATCTCAATGCTTCTAATACCAAACCTGAGACCCTTCCTATTACATGAGATGGGAATATCCAACTCCTTCCCATTCCAATCCTGAGACCCTTCCGATAGCAGAGATGTGATATCTCAATGCTTATACCAAACCTGAGACCCTTCGTATGGCATGAGATGTGATATCCAACTCCTTGCCATTCAAATCCTGAGACCCTTCCTATAGCATGAGAAGGGATATCCAACTCCTTCCCAATCCAATCCTGAGACCCTTCCGATAGCAGAGACGTGATATCTCAATGCTTCTACCAAACCTGAGACCCTTCCTTTAGCATGAGATGTGATATCCAAATCCTTCACATTCCAATCCTGAGACCCTTCCTATAGCATGAGATGTGATATCTCAATGATTCTAATACCAAACCTGAGATCCTTCCTATAACATGAGATGTGATATCCAATTCCTTCCCATTCCAAACCTGAGACCCTTCCTATAACATGAGATGGGATATCCAACTCCTTCCCATTCCAATCCTGAGACCTTTCCGATAGCAGAGATGTGATATCTCAATGCTTATACCAAACCTGAGAACCTTCCTATGGCCTGAGATGTCATATACAACTCCTTCCCATTCCAATCCTGAGACCCTTCCTTTAGCATGATATGTGATATCTCAATGCTTATACCAAATCTGAGACCCTTCCTATAGCATGAGATGTGATATCCAATTCCTTCCCATTCCAATCCTGAGACCCTTCCTATAGCATGAGATGTGATATTTCAATGCTTATACCAAACCTGAGAGCCTACCTATAGCATGAGATGTGATATCCAAGTCCATCCCATTCCAATCCTTAGACCCTTCCTACAACATGCAATGTGATATCTCAATTATTCTAATACCAAACCAGAGACTCTTCCTATAACATGAGATGGGATATCCAACTCCTTCCCATTCCAATCCTGAGCCGCTTCCGATAGCAGAGATGTGATATCTCAATGCTTATACCAAACCTGAGACCCTTCCTATAACATGAGATGTGATATCCAACTCCTTCCCGTTCCAAACCTGAGACACTAACTATAGCATATGTGATATCCAACTCCTTCCCATTCCAAACATGAGACCCTTCCTATAGCAAGAAAGTAATATCCAACTCCTACCCATTCCAATCCTGAGACCCTTCCTATAGCAAGAGATGTGATATCCAAATCCTTCCCATTCCAATCCTGAGACCCTTCCTATAACATGAGATGTGATATCCAACTCCTTCCCATTCCAACCTGAGACACTTCCTATAGCATGAGAAGGGATATCCAACTGCTTCCCATTCCAATCCTGAGACCCTTCCTATAGCATGAGATGTGATATCTCAATGCTTCTAATACCAAACCTGAGATCCTTCCTCTAACATGAAATGTGATATCCAACTCCTTCCCTTTCCAAACCTAAGAGCCTATCTATACCATGAGATGTGATATCCAAGTCCTTCCCATTCCAACCCTTAGACCCTTCCTACAGCATGCAATATGATATCTCAATGATTCTAATAACAAACCTGAGACCCGTCCTATAACATGAGATGGGATATCCAACTCCTTCCCATTCCAATCCTGAGACACTTCCGATAGCAGAGATGTGATATCTCAATGCTTATACCAAACCTGAGACCCTTCCTATAACATGAGATGTGATATCCAAATCCTTCCCGTTCCAAACCTGAGACCCTTCCTTTAGCATGAGATGTGATATCCAGCACCTTTCCATTCCAATCCTGAGACACTTCCTATAGCATGAGATGTGATATCTCAATGCTTCTAATATCAAAACTGAGACCCTCCCTATAGCATGATATGTGATATCTAAGTCCTTCCCATTCCAATCCTGAGACCCTCCCTATAGCATGAGATGTGATATCCAACTCCTTCCCATTCCAATCCTGAGACCCTTCCTATAGCATGAGATATGATATCTCAATACTTCTAATACCAAACGTGAGATCCTTCCGATAACATGAGATGTGATATCCAAATCCTTCCCCTTCCAATCCTGAGACCCTCCCTTTAGCATGAGATGTGATATCCAACTCCTTCCTATTCCAATCCTGAGACTCTTCTGATAGCATGAGATGTGATATCTCAATACTTCTAATACCAAACCTGAGACCCTTCTGATAGCATGAGATGTGATATCTCAATGCCTCTAATACCAAACCTGAGATCCTACCTCTAACATGAAATGTGATATCCAACTCTTTCCCCTTCCAAACCTGAGAGCCTTCCTATAGCATGAGATGTGATATCCAAGTCCTTCCCATTCCAATCCTGAGACCCTTCCTATAGCTTGAGATGTGATATCCAACTCCTTCCCATTCCAATTCTGAGACCCTTCCTATACTATGAGACTTGATATCTCAATGCTTCTAATACAAACGTGAGACCCGTAATATAACATGAGATGTGATATCCAAATCCTTCCCCTTCCAAACCTTAGACCCTTCCTTTATCATGAGATGTGATATCCAACTCCTTCCCATTCCAATCCTGAGACCCTTCCGATATCATGAGATGTGATATCTCAAAGCTTCTAATATCAAACTTGAGACCCTCCCTATAGCATGAGATGTGATATCCAAGTCCTTCCCATTCCAATCCTGAGACCCTTCCTATAGCATGAGATGTGATATCTCAATGCTTCTAATACCAAACCTGAGACCCTTCCTATAACATGAGATGGGAATATCCAACTCCTTCCCATTCCAATCCTGAAACACTTCCTATAGCATGAGATGTGATATCTCACTGCTTATACCAAACCTGAGACCCTTCCCATAGCATGAGATGTGATATCCAACTCCTTCCCATTCCAATCCTCAGACCCTTCCTATAGCATGAGATGTGATATCTCAATGCTTCTAATATCAAACTTGAGACCCTACCTATAGCATGAGATGTGATATCCAAGTCCTTCCCATTACAATCCTGAGACACTTCCTATAACATGAGATGTGATATCCAACTCCTTCCCATTCCAATCCTGAGACCCTTCCTATAGCATGAGATATGATATCTCAATACTTCTAATACCAAACGTGAGATCCTTCCGATAACATGAGATGTGATATCCAAATCCTTCCCCTTCCAAACCTGAGACCCTCCCTTTAGCATGAGATGTGATATCCAACTCCTTCCCATTCCAATCCTGAGACCCTTCTGATAGCATGAGATGTGATATCTCAATGCTTCTAATACCAAACCTGAGATCCTTCCTATAACATGAGATGTGATATCCAAATCCTTTCCCTTCCAAACCTGAGACCCTCCCTTTAGCATGAGATGTGATATCCAACTCCTTCCCATTCCATTCCCGAGACCCTTCTGATAGCATGAGATGTGATATCTCAATGCCTCTAATACCAAACCTGAGATCCTACCTCTAACATGAAATGTGATATCCAACTCTTTCCCCTTCCAAACCTGAGAGCCTTCCTATAGCATGAGATGTGATATCCAAGTCCTTCCCATTCCAATCCTGAGACCCTTCCTATAGCTTGAGATGTGATATCCAACTCCTTCCCATTCCAATTCTGAGACCCTTCCTATACTCTGAGACTTGATATCTCAATGCTTCTAATACCAAACCTGAGACCCGTAATATAACATGAGATGTGATATCCAAATCCTTCCCCTTCCAAACCTTAGACCCTTCCTTTATCATGAGATGTGATATCCAACTCCTTCCCATTCCAATCCTGAGACCCTTCCGATATCATGAGATGTGATATCTCAAAGCTTCTAATATCAAACTTGAGACCCTCCCTATAGCATGAGATGTGATATCCAAGTCCTTCCCATTCCAATCCTGAGACCCTTCCTATAGCATGAGATGTGATATCTCAATGCTTCTAATACCAAACCTGAGACCCTTCCTATTACATGAGATGGGAATATCCAACTCCTTCCCATTCCAATCCTGAGACCCTTCCGATAGCAGAGATGTGATATCTCAATGCTTATACCAAACCTGAGACCCTTCGTATGGCATGAGATGTGATATCCAACTCCTTGCCATTCAAATCCTGAGACCCTTCCTATAGCATGAGAAGGGATATCCAACTCCTTCCCAATCCAATCCTGAGACCCTTCCGATAGCAGAGACGTGATATCTCAATGCTTCTACCAAACCTGAGACCCTTCCTTTAGCATGAGATGTGATATCCAAATCCTTCACATTCCAATCCTGAGACCCTTCCTATAGCATGAGATGTGATATCTCAATGATTCTAATACCAAACCTGAGATCCTTCCTATAACATGAGATGTGATATCCAATTCCTTCCCATTCCAAACCTGAGACCCTTCCTATAACATGAGATGGGATATCCAACTCCTTCCCATTCCAATCCTGAGACCTTTCCGATAGCAGAGATGTGATATCTCAATGCTTATACCAAACCTGAGAACCTTCCTATGGCCTGAGATGTCATATACAACTCCTTCCCATTCCAATCCTGAGACCCTTCCTTTAGCATGATATGTGATATCTCAATGCTTATACCAAATCTGAGACCCTTCCTATAGCATGAGATGTGATATCCAATTCCTTCCCATTCCAATCCTGAGACCCTTCCTATAGCATGAGATGTGATATTTCAATGCTTATACCAAACCTGAGAGCCTACCTATAGCATGAGATGTGATATCCAAGTCCATCCCATTCCAATCCTTAGACCCTTCCTACAACATGCAATGTGATATCTCAATTATTCTAATACCAAACCAGAGACTCTTCCTATAACATGAGATGGGATATCCAACTCCTTCCCATTCCAATCCTGAGCCGCTTCCGATAGCAGAGATGTGATATCTCAATGCTTATACCAAACCTGAGACCCTTCCTATAACATGAGATGTGATATCCAACTCCTTCCCGTTCCAAACCTGAGACACTAACTATAGCATATGTGATATCCAACTCCTTCCCATTCCAAACATGAGACCCTTCCTATAGCAAGAAAGTAATATCCAACTCCTACCCATTCCAATCCTGAGACCCTTCCTATAGCAAGAGATGTGATATCCAAATCCTTCCCATTCCAATCCTGAGACCCTTCCTATAACATGAGATGTGATATCCAACTCCTTCCCATTCCAACCTGAGACACTTCCTATAGCATGAGAAGGGATATCCAACTCCTTCCCAATCCAATCCTGAGACCCTTCCGATAGCAGAGATGTGATATCTCAATGCTTATACCAAACCTGAGACCCTTCCTATAGCATGAAAAGGGATATCCAACTCCTTCCCAATCCAATCCTGAGACCCTTCCAATAGCAGAGACGTGATATCTCAATGCTTCTACCAAACCTGAGACCCTTCCTTTAGCATGAGATGTGATATCCAAATCCTTCACATTCCAATCCTGAAACCCTTCCTATAGCATGAGATTTGATATCTCAATGCTTCTAATACCAAACCTGAGATCCTTCCTATAACATGAGATGTGATATCCAATTACTTCCCATTCCAAACCTGAGACCCTTCCTATTGGATGAGATGTGATATCCAACTCCTTCCCATTCCAACCCTGAGACCCTTCCTATAGCATGAGATGTGATGTCTCAATGCTTCTAATACCAAACCTGAGATCCTTCCTATAACATGAGATGTGATATCCAACTCCTTCCATTCCAATCCTGAGACCCGTCCTATAGCATGAGATGTGATATCTCAATGCTTATACCAAACCTGAGACCCTTCCTATAGCATGAGATGTGATATCCAACTCCTTCCCATTCCAATCCTGAGACCCTTCCTATAGCATGAGATGTGATATCTCAATGCTTCTAATACCAAACCTGAGATCCTTCCTCTAACATGAAATGTGATATCCAACTCCTTCCCTTTCCAAACCTAAGAGCCTATCTATAGCATGAGATGTGATATCCAAGTCCTTCACATTCCAACCCTTAGACCCTTCCTACAGCATGCAATATGATATCTCAATGATTCTAATAACAAACCTGAGACCCGTCCTATAACATGAGATGGGATATCCAACTCCTTCCCATGCCAATCCTGAAACACTTCCGATAGCAGAGATGTGATATCTCAATGTTTATACCAAACCTGAGACCCTTCCTATAACATGAGATGTGAAATTTAACTCCTTCCCGTTCCAAACCTGAGACCCTTCCTTTAGCATGAGATGTGATATCCTTCCCATTCCAATCCTGAGACACTTCCGATAGCATGAGATGTGATATCTCAATGCTTCTAATATCAAAACTGAGACCCTCCCTATAGCATGATATGTGATATCTAAGTCCTTCCCATTCCAATCCTGAGACCCTTCCTATAGCATGAGATGTGATATCTCAATGCTTCTACCAAACCTGAGACCCTTCCTTTAGCATGAGATGTGATATCCAACTCCTTCCCATTCCAATCCTGAGACCCTTCCTATAGCATGAGATGTGATATCTCAATACTTCTAATACCAAACCTGAGATCCTTCCGATAACATGAGATGTGATATCTCAATACTTCTAATACCAAACCTGAGATCCATCCTATAACATGAGATGTGATATCCAACTCCTTCCCTTTCCAAACCTAAGAGCCTATCTATAGCATGAGATGTGATATCCAGGTCCTTCCCATTCCAATCCTTAGACCCTTCCTACAGCATGCAATATGATATCTCAATGATTCTAATAACAAACCTGAGACCCGTCCTATAGCATGAGATATGATATCCAAGTCCTTCCCATTCCAATCCTGAGACCCTTCCTATAACATGAAATGTGATATCCAACTCCTTCCCATTCCAACCTGAGACCCTTCCTATAGCATGAGATGGGATATCCAACTTCTTCCAAATCCAATACTGATACCCTTCCGATAGCATGAGATGTGATATCCCAATGCTTCTACCAAACCTGAGACCCATACTATGGCATGAGATGTGATATCAAACTCCTTCCCATTCCAATCCTGAGACCCTTCCTATAGCTTGAGGTGTGATATCCAACTCCTTCCCATTCCAATTCTGAGACCCTTCGTATACCATGAGACTTGATATCTCAATGCTTCTAATACCAAACCTGAGACCCGTCCTATAACATGAGATGTGATATCCAAATCCTTCCCCTTCCAAACCTTAGACCCTTCCTTTATCATGAGATGTGATATCCAACTCCTTCCCATTCCAATCCTGAGACCCTTCCGATATCATGAGATTTGTTATCTCAATGCTTCTAATATCAAACTTGAGACCCTCCCTATAGCATGAGATGTGACATCCAAGTCCTTCCCATTCCAATCCTGAGACCCTTCCTATAGCATGAGATGTGATATCTCTATGCTTCTAATACCAAACCTGAGACCCTTCCTATAACATGAGATGGGATATCCAACTCCTTCCCATTCCAATCCTAAGACCTTTCCGATAGCAGAGATGTGATATCTCAATGCTTATACCAAACCTGAGAACCTTCCTATGGCCTGAGATGTCATATACAACTCCTTCCCATTCCAATCCTGAGACCCTTCCTTTAACATGAGATGTGATATCTCAATGCTTATACCAAATCTGAGACCCTTCCTATAGCATGAGATGTGATATCCAATTCCTTCCCATTCCAATCCTGAGACCCTTCCTATAGCATGAGATGTGATATCTCAATGCTTATACCAAAACTGAGAGCCTACCTATAGCATGAGATGTGATATCCAAGTCCACCCCATTCCAATCCTTAGACCCTTCCTACAGCATGCGATGTGATATCTCAATGATTCTAATACCAAACCAGAGACTCTTCCTATAACATGAGATGGGATATCCAACTCCTTCCCATTCAAATCCTGAGCCGCTTCCGATAGCAGAGATGTGATATCTCAATGCTTATACCAAACCTGAGACCCTTCCTATAACATGAGATGTGATATCCAACTCCTTCCCGTTCCGAACCTGAGAAACTAACTATAGCATATGTGATATCCAACTCCTTCCCATTCCAAACATGAGACCCTTCCTATAGCAAGAAAGTAATATCCAACTCCTACCCATTCCAATCCTGAGACCCTTCCTATAGCAAGAGATGTGATATCCAAATCCTTCCCATTCCAATCCTGAGACCCTTCCTATAACATGAGATGTGATATCCAACTCCTTCCCATTCCAACCTGAGACACTTCCTATAGCATGAGAAGGGATATCCAACTCCTTCCCAATCCAATCCTGAGACCCTTCCGATAGCAGAGATGTGATATCTCAATGCTTAAACCAAACCTGAGACCCTTCCTGTGGCATGAGATGTGATATCCAACTCCTTGCCATTCAAATC